>NW_022197544.1:3418673-3471364 GCF_009176525.2 Contarinia nasturtii
CATCGATTACAACTTTAGCGATTGGTTGTTCTTGGATAGCCGCTAAAATGTAATAAATCAGAAACTTTTAAATACTAATTGACAGGGCTGTTATTTTCACTCTGTCAGTGCACGCACACAGTAGTGTGCACACTCACACTCAATGTGCGTCGCACACAGTGCTTGTATTTTGAATGTGCACGCACACTTAGTTACAAATTTTCTGACTATATCGTAAATTTGAATAATACTTACGCGTTCCGTAGACCACTTCTGGTTTGACTGGAGTATCTTCGACAGGTGCTGGATATGGGGCATCGATTACCACTTTAGCGATTGGTTGTTCTTGGATAGCCGCTAAAATGAAATAAATCAGAAACTTTTAAGTACTATTTGAACAATTTGAAATTCTCTCAGATCAATTTCTGCTAAGAATTTTAGATATTTTCAAAGATTGGTAAGAAATTGATTTTTTTTGGACCTGAACACATCGTAAATTTAATTGATTCTTACTACTAATACTTACGGGTGCCGTAGATTACTTCTGGTTTAATTGGAGTATCCTCAACAGCTGATGGATATGGAGCATCAACAACTGGTAGTGCTTGGACAACCGCTAAAATTCAGAGCAAATTAGAAACGTTTAAGTACCCTTTGTCTATACATTAATACTGTATAATTAAAAAGTTTTTAAAATGAGATGGACTTTAACAATAGAGTGTACAAGTAAAAACTCAAAGAAAACTATCACTAACGTGCTGATATTTTCGGTAGTGGTGGTAATTCAGGCGCTGGTGGTGGTACGAAAAAGGGCTCAGCGGCAGGTTCAACATAGCTGGTGACAGGTTCGATTGCTAAAGATATGTAAAATTAACGTTCAAGTTGTTGATATGGTATATATTTACAAAATTTAGTGTCATGAATAAATGTATATGAAACTAACGTGTGCCGTAGACTAATTCTGGTTTAATTGGAGTATCCTCAACAGCTGATGGATATGGAGCATCGATGGCAACTTTCGCAATTGGTAGCTCTTGGACAACAGCTAAAATCAAATAAATCAAAAGCTTTTAAATACTAATTGCATTAACAATTTGAAATTTCCTCAGATCAACGTCTGCTGAGAATTGAAAAATTTCAAAGATTGGGAAAAAATGGATTTTTCTCATAGAAACGGTCACAAACTTTGTGACCATATCGTAGATGTGATTAATTCTTACGCGTGCCATAGACTAGTTCTGGTTTGATTGGTGCATCCTCGACAGCTGCTGGATAAGGCGCATTGATAACTTCCGGCAAAACTTCAGTTTTTATGATTGGTTCTTCTTTAAGAATTGCTAAAAACCAGACAAATAGACAAGAAAGTGTGATAATTCGGTAAAATTTATGATTTTTTTTTAATTTTAGCAATTGAAATAAGATAATGTTTGATTAACTTACGAGCTCCATAAACTGTTGCTGGAACTTCCGGAATAGCAGCTACAATAGGTGCATTGAACACTGGTGGTGCAAAATCGACTGATGGAAAAAAATCATCATATTAAATGATTACAATGAGTTCAAAAAGATTTCCGCAAAAAAGCAATTACGATAATTTTTAAAATTGTGGTATATTTGATGTAATATTTTCATTGCATGACGGTAAACCGAATGCAATTTGCCGCTGGCCGCTATGGTTATTATCATTAAAATCCAAATGGAAATTCGCATTTGAATAATAAAATCTCGAGGTTATTTGCATTAAATTGACATAAAATCCGTAACTTATTTATGCCAAAGACTCGAAATAACGTATGAACATCTCATTACGTAATACATTTTTGTTACAAATTATATTCATGTCTAAATTGGATGGCATTTGAAATGGTTGAATTTAAAACTTACCTGGACCGTATACTGGTGATGGAGCATTGACAACGACTTCAGATTTTACGATTGGTTCATTTGCTAAAGTTTAAATCAAACAAAGAAAACGTTTAATCAAAAAGAAAGCACAAAAGAATTGATAAATTGAATACTTACGAATTCCGTAAACTGATGCGGGTACTAGTTCTTCCCTGAAAGCAGCTAATATCAACCAAATGATGAAAAAAAAAACAATATTATGATGTCACAATATAATAAATAAATAAATTTTAAAAATGTTCATTTAGAAATTGCGTACGTTGTGAAATTTCTGGTAACGGTTGTAGTGCAGGTGCTGCTGGTGGTAGAATGAAAGGCTCCGATGCAGGTTCAGGTTCAGCACGTAAAATTGCTACAATTTTGTCGAAAATTAATATTTTCAGCGTAAAATCATTGATCATGTTAATGAGCAAATATGCTTACGTGGGCCATATGCTTCAGCGGGTGCGCCATATATCGCAGCTGGAGCATGTGGTAATGCTGTAATATGACACATATTTGTATTTTATTTTTTCATTAGATCCGATTTTCAAATATCAAACATTTTGCGTGATCAATTTTTTTGACAAATGAAGTAAAAACCGTTATTCAAAGCGATTAACTTACGTTCAGATAGTTTTATGAATGATGGTTGTTTTTGAATTTCGGGCGCTCCATATGCGTTGAACGGTGCACGATAATCGCCAATACTAATAAGTGGTGGAAAACTAACATCAGCATTACTACATAGAGCAAGCGTTGCAAGCACAATAAACAGCTTCTATTTTTGCAATATGAAGAATGTCCCAAACGTTAGTCGAAATGTTTAAGCAAAAATAAAAAAAATCGATTTCTTACCATTCTCGATTGCACTTGTTACAAAAAAAAACTGTACTGAATTCGTATTCGTTCAAGTAAACAAACAACAAAAGAAAACTATTGATGATTTCCAATGAACAATCAAAGTGAGTCTATTGTTTTTCGACATAATTCCATTACCTTTTATACAAATATCCCAGAAAGAGTGATAAACTGGATTTCTTCTTTCTGGATATGCAGCTATGCTCCCATAGATCCAACCATTTGAATGAACCGGATCGTTTATGGTTAAAAATAACGTTTCAGGAACTAATACACTTGAATAAACGTGTCATAATAAATGTAACGATAACTGCAATATACGTAAATAACACAAAGTTGTTTTGTAACTGTAAATTGGTCAGAGAATTGGAAAATACAAAACCACCAGTTTGTTTTTATCAATTTTTTGTTTATTGTTATTTTGTTTTTCAATTTAAAAAAAAAAACACGTAAGCATAAAATTACAAAATTAAACGTTACACGTTGGATATGTACAGGAATGGTACTTAAACATTAATATTTTGGTTATATAGAATCAACGATCTAAAAACAATTCTAAATTCAATGCTTCGCCCCCCATATATCGCACATTTTATTTGTAAGATTATAATGGGAGGTATGCATTTTCTATTGCTGATTTCCGGCTTGCTCTCACCTCTTCTTGTAGTAACTTATATAAAATAAATTAATTTGTGTTTTTTTTGCATTTTCTTCCTTGCATACATCTTTTTTTTTTTTTGCATTTAAAAAAAATATCGTACACATGTGTTTCAATCGTATGGCAAGTCTTATTACATTTGTTTATTTAGAAAAGCTCATGATTTTCCACACAAACACATTAAATGAAATAAAAAAATCATCTCTCATCTTCATTCATTTTGTTCCTGCTGATAAATTATTTGTAAAAATATAATTTGTTTGTTAGTTTGTTGTTTTTTTTTAAAGAAAAAGACATTATATTAAACATTTAAAGTGTTCATTATGTTTACTTCATTTTCTTAAACATGTTCTTTTGCTAGGAATTGTTCACTTCTGATTTCATACCTTAAAAACTACAATTTACTAAAAAAAAAGATAGATCTAACATCGCACATGGTATAAATTTAGTTCGATAAACCAGTTTTGAAGTACTTTCCAATGTTTAAAAGTAAAATGATCCTGATTTTGTCGAACTACATTCGATAATGCGCCAAACAAGAAAAAAATACTGACTTTTACTTTCGTTCCGGCCTAAAATAATATTTTATTTCGAATTGCATTGTGTGCGCGTTAAAGAACGAAAGTTGTTTCAACATCAAAAAAATGAAAATTACAATATTTGTATTTCAATTAGGCAATAGATTGCATCGAAACACAAAAAACACTGGAATTTATTTCATATTTGTGTTTTGACATGGAACAATTATCGATTTAAATTTTGAAAGACAATTGTCCAGATTTTCGGGGCAAAAAAAATGGAAATTCAGGAAATACCAACATAGCTGCATTCTAAACGTAGATAAATTTATATTTTTTATGGGTTTTTTCGTTATTCTGATATAATGTTGTTTGGATAATTGGTATCGTTTCTGCAGGCGCATAAATCGATATATATTAATAAAAGTGTCTTTCAATCAGTGTATTCGGGCTACTGTTCGTGATGTTTTTGAAAGTATAGAAGGTCTTTTAATACAGGTTTTGGCCATATGATAAGTGCTATTTATATAATATACCATGGTGGTGATAAAAAAAAAACAAAAAAACCAAAATAAGTGTGGAGTCGCTTCAGAATGCAAACAATGAGTCGATAATGTTTAGTAAACGTTTGACTTTGTTCAAAGCACGTCACTTTTGAATTTCCATTCGTTTTTTTTTTCTTCAACTGGTATACATTGTCTAAATCACTATTGAGTTTTTTTTTCATTTATTGAAGTTCATTCGTGAGTTTGTGGTTGTATGTAATCTATTTTTTGGAATCATATGGTTTTGCATTGAAACCAACATATCGATTATTTTTTCGTACTTTAAAACCGCCATCGGGAGATGCATGATAATAAACAACACGCCGAATGCCAAATGGATCGATATAACCAAAACTTCCATCTCGATTGTTTGCGTTTGCCTCTCGATAGGTTTCTTCGTGATAATGTCGTGGCAAATAGTATCCAAAACCATTTGAAATTCGTGGATTGTAACGATCGTAACGTTTTTTATCGTCAATGCCATTGCCAAAATCAATTTGATTTGGTGGATAATAGGCGGTGGGTCGTTTGCTGGCACCCCGATAATATGAATGGCGATTGTATAACGGCACATTAGATGCTGTCGATGCAATTGGTAATGGTGTTGTCGACGGCGATGCAGATCCAAATATTGTTGGATCGGTCACACGTATTGGTGCATACGGTACAATCGGTGCAACATCATTTAACGATATGGCCGATGACACAGGCGATTGTAATTCATTATTTATTTGGTCAATGGTATAGGCGGCAACAGGCGTTGGTAATGGCGTATATTGTTTGATACGGATAATTGGAGAATCATCAGCACCACCGTGGTATAACGGTGGTAAAAAGTATTTGGATGGTACATCAATTGGATTTTGTACGGCAAGCGGTGATTGTGGCGTTGCGGTGCTGGAAATAAATGTAGCTGGACTGGTTGGAGGTAAGATTGTTGTGGGTGTTGTGCTTGAAAATACTGGCCTGTACGTGGTTACAGGTGGAGCAATTGTTGTTATTGGTGGTATGAACTTGTTACCACCATCAATTGGTTCAGCATTATAATGAACCAAAATCGATGGCTTACTCTTTGGATAGCCAAAGTCGCCGGTGTCGAGCGCATTCGGATTCGGTATACTTGATATACTTGGAACTGATAACACTGGCGTCGATGAGGTCGTCGTTGATTCGAGTAATTTCGTATTTATTCGTCCATTTGATATTACATCCTTTTGAAAAAAACAAAAAACAAATCACATATTATTTTTTATAGACTTTTGTTAAAAAAAAGCTTCGAATTATTTTTTGATTAAGTGAAGGAATTTATGTTAAAACTCACTTTAATGGGTCGACTCTTTCCAACAAAGATTGTTTTGCTCTTCAAAATTCGATAGCCATCTTTATCGGCTATGTAATCCTTTTGACGCAAATACCCGGACGCATCGATCCAGGCTTCGGTACCTGCATTTTACAATAGATCAAGACCATAGAAAAAGTATTACTAAATGCGATGAATTGAAACAGTTTCGCTCATTGTTAAATTCATTAATTTTTCACAATTCATGCACATTTTTAATTAAATGCATTGACTTTTGGAAAATTGTATTTTGCCTTTAGTGTATCATTACTTGCTCATTATTTTAAATTTGTATTTTGTAATTTCAACAAAATACCATGTTAGACGAGAAAAAAAAATGACAATCATGTGAAATGAATTGGTTTTGCTCATGTTTGGGCAATATTTTGACACACTGTCATTGTCATTTCACAAATGTCCATCATGATGTCTCTAAACAAACATATATTAAATCAATCAAATATTTACCTATAACTGTTCCATCTTTTAGACGTTTTTCGTTGCGAAATTGACCGCTGTCGGTTTGATATCGAAAAAACCGTTCTGGACCCTCATCGGTTTGAATGTGGTATTGACTGCTTTCGGCCGTGCCCCAATCGGCTCGGATTTTGCCAATAGAAAACTGCAAATAATGAACCAGAAAAAGAAGGTGATGAAAACAACAAATATGCATAAACAACAACAAATGGTGGCAACAGTAGACTATATATAGCAGGTGAAATACCATCACGATAATTGGCCGTAAAATTTCAATTCCAATGTAAATGTATATTGAAGAAGAAGAAGAAAATTGTACGGAATCAAGATCGACTAATGCATAATTTATGGTATCGCGCTAATTTTAGGCTCTCTAGCGCGACCGAGTCGGTTTTTTGTTTGTTTTCTATTCGAAGTAAGGTGGAAATAAAATACATAACATTTATTTATGCACTTATTTATTATGCGCACTTAATTCGAGCATGCATGCCAAGAGCACAGGCCATTTTTGTACAATATTCCCATTCAATAAACGTATTGTGAAAAGCAGTAGCCAAAATTGAATGATAAAGCAAGAGAAAAAAAAACAATATTTGGAAAGAAAAAAATATGAAATTATTCGAAGTCGAGTTGTGTTTTCGATTTGAAGTTTATTTTACACTATAATAAAAACGGAATATCATTTAAAGGTCTCTCCAAGAAAATCGCATTGGAAAAAATACAAACCAGCGATCCAATAAAGCCGTACATACGGCACACTATAGAGCAATTTGTAAACATTGTTATAATTGTATGTTTTTGCATGCTAAAATGCAATACGGAATTTTGCGAACTGCATGAACAATTGATATGCGCCATCGATAAAATGTGATTTTTTTTACGAGAAAAAAAACGATCGTTTTAAGGAAAAATGGCCCAATGCAGCTATTGCGTCGTCTGATGAAATATCGAAGACATAAAGGAGAGAAGCAAAACGAGAAAAAACAAACAGCAACAGCAGCAGTGAAAAAGCCCACGTTCATCGATCGCAGATGACTATAACGACGAGAGACAGACAATGAACCGAACAAGACAATGTCATTCATTTGATCATCATATTAATTACCAAAATCGTCTAAGTTTGACACAAATGAAATCAATTCATGATACAATGATTACCTCAGACACATACACATGCAAACACTCTCCCGCGCGATCGCGGGATTTAAATATTATTTACACAAGAATATTAAAAAATTCGTACGATCAAAAATTTATGGAAAATCAAAATGAATGATTTTGGTGAATTTTTTTTTACCATGCGATCTTTGTGTTAATTTTTGAATACGACAAGAGTGAATCGCTTTATTTTTGATGGCACTTGTATGTCGTAAGATAGCGCGAAATGAAATGTGCGCGATGTGTATATATTTTGAGTCCATGTGTTTGTATCCAATCCATAATAATAATTTTGGTTCGTTGATTTGTTTTCTTTTTCTTCTGTTTTATGGGTTAAGTTGTGTACACATGTTACAACAGATACGAATTTTGAAGAAAGGAATTACAAATTTCCATATATAGAAATGAATTCAATGGTCTTTTTTCTTCGTTTTCGTTTGTTGTTCATTATTTTTTCATCATTCGGAACACATGTAATCGCATCTATATATATTTTTTTCTTTTGAGGTAAGTTTAAGAATAAATGGTTTGAGTTAATGGATCAAGGTTATGGTAAAGCCGAAATCGATAGTGAAGTGGTGACCATATATTTCTTTTAAAGTCTAAACACATTGTCATAGTGCATGCTCGATTTCAACCTTCCTTGGTTTTGCACGGTGGCATCAAGTTCACAGAATGCACTCTATGCACTTGTTGGATTCCGTTAAGTTCAAACAACATTCAAATTTTATCAGATTTTAATTCCTCATTTTCAACAAACAAAAACCACATTCACAAATGCCATCACATACCAGCAGTGGCAAAGCGTCAACAGTAAAAGATGAAACTCAATCAATGTCTGCATTTGGTAATAGAAATAGAAAAAAAACTTGTTTCATTGATATTAAAAGTGATTTGCAATCATTACAAATTATATGTGCATAATGTTGATTGAATAGACGAGCACATCGAGAGTGTTTTGCGTGCAACTAAAAAAAATGCGACATGGATATCTAACCAATAACCTTTTGAGTATATGCGACAATGCGCACACGACTGTCAATATGCAGCGAGCACATGTGCGCGAACCACGAATATGAGAATGGCAAACGAACGACGAAGAGACAAAACATTTTTCATCAAGTGCAATAACAAATATCAAACAAAGAAACATGGTAAAATCAAGTTTATTGTCGTCTTCGCCGGTTCGTTTTCATCATTAATGAAATTGACAGTGAAAATTCGAAATGGTTATGGTTTTTTTTGGTGAGATGCGCACAATATTTAATAATAAATATATTGCGGTAGCAATGATCGAATGTACGCGTACTAGCAAAACATTCGTTGTCGGCATTCCAGCGATGCAAAAAAAAACAGCCATGTCTTCAAATAGCCGTTTGAATTTTTTTTCTCCGTTCCTCTTATTTATAGATTACTGCTTATAATTTCCTAATTGGTGATAATATTTAAATGTTCATCGATCCGCTGAAAATGGAATTCTTCATCGTTGTAAGTTGTTAGTTGCTTTGTTTCGTAATTCAAATTCGAGTGCAATTGATTGAATGCTGAATTCGAGACGATCTTCCGTCGGTTGAAGAAAAAAATTATAAATTGAAATTGTTGCTTCAATTTGCCTATTCCAATGATGAATTGAGCGAGTATGTGTGATGTTCAATCAATCATCAACATGTTCGCATGTTCATTTGTCTCTCTGTCGCGATTTATCTATTGGGATTTCGTGTTTAGTTGCGTGTGCAAATTTTGAAATTTTTTTGCGTAAATCAACAGCGTACGACAAGACGATGCTTTTTCTTTCATTTCTGCAACCATTTCTGTGCATACACTCATATTTGATCTGGTAAAATATGTGCGTCAATTACTGGAATACTTCAATAATTACCATGGTCTAATGATATTAGATAATTGCGCAGCCGATAGAAAAAAAAGCCCATAACTCGTCGTAATATGTATTTTTTTAGCCGAGGAAGTTCATGACAAACGTTTTTCTATCAAGTTTCGTACATTTCTTTTTCTTATGCTCGGTACTTTCATCAATTGTTTTTTTTATCGCGCTTATTGAATTTACTTTCGATCGCAAATGAACTCTTATTCAATGTGAATTTGAAGACGGTTATTAAATGGCCTGGCCGGCTGCTTAACTTAGAGAAAAACGACAACAAACATGACAAAAAGATTAATAAAAAATACACCCGCATATTCAAACCACTAGAGAGGTTTGTCATGTTTGACCAATCTCGCCGAGATCTCGACATGATTGATTCAATTTTCGCCATAGATGCGTATACCGGCATACGCAATTACACCCGCTAATAAAAAAAAACAATTAAAAACAACAAATCCCATTTTAATTCTTTATCAAATTGATTTTTATTAAAACGGAATCATGAAGATAATAAAAATATCTTGCATCATGTCACTCTTGAGTGTGTTCAAGTAAATGATTTTCGTTGAGCATTGTCATTTTGTCTATTTGCCCAAGAAAAATGTATTTTTTGAAATTCGAATGTGTGGTCGGTTTTCATTCTAATTACTGGCCATGAATTGACAATGTGAGCGTGAGCGTTTTTAACAATTATCGATTGAACGCAGGAACAAAATGTCCAATATCAAAATTTTACCTCGCTTAATGTTGAGAACAGTTAATTATTTCTTTAGGCACACATTCGCAGTTACAAAACGATTTGAAAAAGTTCCATTCTAATTGCGCCAGCGACAAAGAGAGAGAGGGGGGCAGAGAGAAAGAGAGCAAATAACCTTTAAATTGATTGATTTAATGGTTCCAAGCAATATTTATACATTCTTCTCAATGACTGGCCTATTGAACATTGTCAAAAGGTTCGATTTCTTCAATTATCGAAACAAATTGAATGAATCTAAAAGAAAACATAAACACCTTGACACACGCTTAAGATTCAATCTTTGGCTGTGTCTTTCTAACGGTGTCGGGTTTTTTTCCTTTCCATTGCTTTTTTCACTTTCTTCAGATTTTTGATTTCAGCAAGAAAGAGAGAGATGAATAGAGATCGCGATGGGCTCAAAAGAAAATAAAAACAAATCGTTCGAATTTATCTAAACATAAACATCTAAATGTGATGTCATGTCATGTCAAACCATCGATTTTATTATGGAAATAAAATGAAATTGTCTATTAAAATGAACAAGAGTTGAAATCGATTAATGAAAAAATTTGCGCAATTCGCGAAAAAAAACCACGTCATGTTTTGGAAGAACACGAACATTCGGCATTACAATAAAATTTAATATAGTGAATTCAATGAGTTAAACGATCGCTTTCATTGTAATCGAATGTAGTGCCGTTCATTTTCAGCGTGGCTCTTCGTGCTACCGTTAAGTGTACTGTACATAGCGCATTTCATTTTCTTGCTTAGTTTGTTTGCACTAAATACATAACTTATGGGCCAGTACGAAACGGAACCGACGACGAATAAATCGAATTATTGTTTTAAACTCGTCTTGGCATCTGCCATTGTTTTGAATGCTCAAACAAAAATTCTCCATTTGCATATTTTGCGCACATTTCTACAACCAAACGACAACATTTGGCCATTTCCATTGTATAGATGATCACACGAAGAGGTTGTAAACACATTTTTTGCATTATTCATTAATTTCGGGGGCAATATGGTATTCGCGTATGCTATCTCGATGAACCTTTTGATCTGTGTGTTTTGTCCAAAAAGAATCCGTTATGCAATTTCACAGTTAACTGTCAAAATTGCAGAAACTGCATAGAAAATGTGTGTGTTTTTTTTGGGCACATTTCACAATATTTCTTTCTTTTTATTTGTGTTATTCCCCCGCTTCAGTTTACTTGGGTCGTGCAATTAATTACGAATTCAAGCGGTTCAAAAATTGCGGTGCTGCGTGCACATTTCGCCCAGTCGTGCAACGGTATTTCTTTTATTTTGCTCGCATGTCATTGTCACCAAGTGACTTACCATTTTTGGTGATGCTCGTTCAACTAACCACTTTTCCAGCAACATTTTCATTCGCAATAATATTTTTCTGTTTTCATTGTGCATTGCGCAGAAGCTCTTAAGTTCGAAAAAAAAAACACCGCGACGGTAAGACAATGGTTTTGGGTGTTCATTTGAAAGCAAGCATCGTATCACTTCATGCCGTTGTGCAACTGTTGTTTAAAGACCAGCGATCGTTACAATTTTACGCTTTATTAGAAATGCAGTCAGTAACGAACACCCAATTTCCTTAAATTACACGCTCTTATAACGTCTCTTGACATTCAAAATTAATCGAAGAAACAAATATGCTGCACATGAAGATTTACACAATTCAGTGTTGTTGGTGAAATATTTACAAATGAGAATTTGAAAGCAAACATATATACACAGGTCATGTGCATGATGAAAAATGTTCTCTCATTCAAAACAGCCATAACATTCACACGAAACATAATTCAAATTTCGATGAGTGTTGCTTTCATCGTTTGTACGATGACATAATCATATAATTCACACAAGTGGATCAAGTTCAAAAATGAAACAATTCCGAAAATAGAAAAAAAGCGAAATAAATACCGGCCACTGTTTTGCTCGCATTATTTGATTACCGTTTCGTTGCTCCACTAAGTAGATGTTCGCTTTGTGGTGTGTGCTTTTCTCTCTCGCTCTCTCTCTGTCTCCCTTGTCTATGGTAAGTATCTTTTTCTTTGGTTCGTTAATTATGCGGTATGTTTTGTAGGCTGTTTGCTATTGTTTCTAATCTCATTCGTTCTCTTTCTCTTTTTAGCCACAAAAAAGGTCAGCTTCATATATGTTAGCCTTTTTGTCATTCACCTCATTTTGCTATCTCCTTTTCTCGCCATCTTCCACCGTCGCTCTGAATTGATTCCGAAATTTAAATGGTATTTTGTTGGTTTCGTGCTTGTGGCGTGATTAATTACAATTTAGTTTGTGATTGCTCAAAATCAACCGCTATACAAAATAACAATTAATTGATACATACGTTCAATTTTTCCCGATGCAGCAAAAAATTCAATACGTCCAAATATGACATACCAACTCATATTGATTGTATACATTAAATTATTATCCATATTATTGTGCTGAAAAAGTGCGATAATCTATTTCAATGCTAAGAACACGATTTTGATCGAAAAGCAGCGATTTAATAATATAAGAAAACAAACCTCCAGGCAAATACTAATTTAACATGCGCCCATTCTCTTCGCAAAATCTTTCAAATGTGAATTTCATTTGATCAATGGGTCCATGCTCTTGTGTTTTTTTTTTGGTCAATTGATTTATTGAACTCGATTGAAATGATATACAAAGACAGTTCATGACATTGATGTTTGTCGTGCCTCGTGCATTTCGGATCTGTTTGCGTGTGTCAAATACCTCAATTTTTTTTACTATTGATACACTCATTGTGTTATTATTTCTATAAAATTCAATTTTCGGTTCGGTTGTATTGTGCCAAAGAAAATGCTATAGTATTTGTGCAGGAAGGAGTCTTGTGAAATGATTTTTTTTTTAAATTTGATTTGTCGGCCCACTCGAATTCGGTAAATTGTATAAAATTCAATTGGATCAATATCAATGACAATTTTGCGTGTGTGAATTGTCTCTTCAATCGATCACTCACCACTGTTGCTGTCACACACAAAACACATCTAAATATGGTTAGCGATGAAAAATGGTCATCGCGTGTTTAAGCAAAATTACCCGCTACGCTTGGTGCGGGAGAGAACTAAACGATCTGTCTCGAACAGTGATGTTTTTTTATGGTAAACAATATTATATCCAAAATTAGAGTTTCAGATATAAATTGCAATGTCAATTGCAACCTTGATACGAACATATTACGAGATCAGTACACTTCCTCGCGCAGTCATTCACATTTCACATCGATGCGAAGCACATTTTTTTTAAAAGCACACATAATATTTTACACACTCTATGATTTCATTTTGCGCGGTTTTTGTGTCGTTTTATGCTCAGATATTTACACATGCGGAGATCAGTTTTATTTTTGTTTCGTTTCTTCGTGTTTGTAAATTGAAGTAATCATGAAGCATGACTAAATGTGCATTTGTATATCTGATGATTTGATGTGAGGGGAAAAAATGACACGCCAATTAAATAAACAGCTAATTTTTTTTTGAATACAAAACTGCAATTTTCTGTTTTATTAAATAAAATGATGAAAAATTAAAGAAATACAAAGGCTCATCAAAACATGTCATTATCATACTCTTGATCTAAATGCGATTCGGATGCACACGGACGGAAAAAATGATGACCAACAGGGCTTGAAATGAAGACCACATGCGATTAAACTGTGTCAAATTGATTGTAATAAATTTAAACATCTCATAAGGAAATTGATTGTTCCATTGATAAAATCCAATTTGATGATAAATCGATGCGTTTTCGAATGGGATTTCTTTCATGAAATTCTTTCATACTGAATCACTTATTGCACAAAAGAAAAGTGAAATAAAGAAAAACAAAGAAAAATGAATGAATCTTTTCAACTCGCCGTATGTGAATTCGAAATGCGCTTCCTTAAGGATGGGTAGTAAAATTGCGGTGCAAACTATTGAGGTCACATAAAAAACCAGCACATCACACTATTTTCATAGACCGAATTAATTATTCAACTTAGTGTGTTTAAGTTTGAATAGTCATCAATTAAAAAATAGAAAGAAAGAAGCAAAACCATTACGGTTTTCACAGACAGAGAGAGATAGAAAGAAAAAGAGTAAGAGAGACACAAACAAATATAGAGAAAAGAAACAATAGCGATACAAACCGAGCTGCGATTATCTCAAGTCACATTTTATCCGCATTGCTTTGTGCACTAAACATTAAATGTGACGCATTGTAAATGGGCGAGTAGCAACGAACACACACACAACCACACACACATGAGAGATAGTGCGTCAAAGCGATAACAATGAAATTAAACAAATATCCCATTTATGGCGAATAATTATAATTTAATTTTTAATTGTTTATTCAACCATTTCTTATGCGTTCATATTGCAAACGTAACACAAAATTTTGTATTTAAACCAACAGTTGATGTGGTCACATACAAATGAACCTCATCATTTGTGGCTAGCATTTGATGAAATTTTATGTTAAATTGTTTTGTTTTTGTGCGTGAAATGTTTTTCATGATGCCGTCAGTTTTCGAATTTGACGTTTTTTTCTTTTATTTGAAAATGTGTTTGTTATGTTTTATTGTTGTTGTAGTAGTAGGTGAGTGGTGTTTTTGTTGTTGTCCGAAACCTTGTTCAAAGTGGTTTGCGTGTGCTTCGTCAAAATTCCGAATTGGAAAAACACAAAAGTAGCCGCTTTTTTCTTGTGTTTTTGAAGGAAAAGAGGTTCAAAAAGTTCTTTTTTTCATCAACCAAAAATGAAGACAAAAAAAACACATAAATAACGTTTGGCAAACGCATAACACAACAAAATTGGTAAAAACAAAGTCTGCACAGGTCTATTGTGCTAAATGTGCGAGTGTGTGCGCTCGCATATGCTCACGGATGAATTTATGCTGGTTGCCAATTGTTTTCGATGATTGCAAAAGTTAATTGACAATTATTTTGTTTTGTTACGTTCATTGTCTTCTGCATACATATTACGGCAAGGGTCACTGTTGCTGTTGCCGTTGTCCCCATCGTCGTCATTCATAAGACAAATCGCACTTTGCATATATTCGGATCAAATAATTTTCTTTTACAAACCAAAATGAAACCATTTACTCAAGAAGCGTACACATTTTTACAAAATTCAAACAAACACGATGTAATCAAATTGTTATTACGAATTGTTGTTTTTATTATCTTCAACAATGTATAACGTTTGGACAATCAAACAGCTCCAACATTTAAAATTAAAAAGCAACAAAAAATGCACATTTCCTCCTTCATAAGCAACGTAAGTACTTTTCATCAACTTGATTAAATTGGTCTATCGAGTGTATTACATGCTCATGGCATCTCATTATGAGTAGTGAACGAAAGAAGAAGAAAAAAAAAAAACCAAACACAAGACACAAATGAAAAGTAAAATCCAAACAATCACGATTGAGAATCTTGGTGTGCATGGTAATTGAATACGTACAGTTAAAAAAAAAAGAGAAGAAGACGAAAACCAAAATAAAACAGTGCAATTGAGTAATCGTGATGTGTTGGTGGTGGCGGCGGCTTAAGCGCAACATTTTCAGCTGAATCATTTACATGAGCACATTTCACACATTGATAGCATCGATTTTGGGTGTGAATTAATCATAACAATAAAAGCCGTTGAATCATGTGTAAATTATGAAGATGTTCCATGCTTCAATAAATTGATGCTCACGATCTCATACACACACACGTAAGTTCAAGGTGCAAGCAGAAGAAAAATCCAATAAATTTCATAATGACGACGGTGCTTGATCGATAGAATAACATTAAGTTGGAAAAATACATAGAAAAACAACGCCAAATCAATTTTCAACAAAAATACACGTGAAAAAGTGATCATAAAAAGTGAAATTACTTTGATGTTATGACGAATTTATTCAATTTGAATCGTTTAAATGATGCTAACAATATAGTTTGTATCTATTTGTATGACCGATGATGACCAGAATTTAACTATTTGACATGATACCATTTCGAATGTGATTTTGTTTGATATTAATCCAATTTTATGCGCTCGTTACAGAGTCAATGAATTTGAAAAGAAATTAGCCCATCCAACAATGTAAAGTTGAAACGAAAAATTGTTGGTTTTTATTTAAATCAGTGTTTGTTATAGACAAACAATGACATTTCTTATTACAACAAAGCAATAAGAGTTTGAGTATATAAAAGACATCAATCATTTGATTAATATCATCATGTTCATTCAAAAGCTATAATGACAATTGTGTAAAAACGTTCAATCAATTGAAAATTGGATTAGGCATGATATCGCCCGCTGCTACGCATTTTGTTTCTGGCAAATTGGAATGTTTATTGGATTGTGTGTATGCGTAATCGAGTGAAATGAATCGTCGTGTGTTATGTGTCAAAAATGTGCAAAATGCGTTATGACGCCAGCCACACACGCACAAGCACAAAGGTAAACAAAACAAAACCAAATAAAAAATCTCTCTTGGCGAACCGGTTTAAATAACAGCAAATGAATTGTGTGCCATTTTTCAAATGGCCCTTTAAAATATTTCGCGTTCAACTAGACCATATATCAGAGTTCATTTCATGTTGAATCTGAATCAAAAACATGTCTTTCATCGTCGTGCACAAAATAGAATGTAGAGAGAGAGAAAGAGAGTAAAAATCATTTAAATAAATCTCCAGCCATCTAATTGTTAACATAAACCAAGTGCGCTCAATGAATACCAATAGGTTTTAAGTGTTTTTTTTTATTTCTTTCTGTCCAAACAAAACTGAAACTCACATTGCACACATAAATCTACTGTGAAATTACATAAATCTAAACGCAAAGCAAACTGAAGAGAAGCGCGTAATCTTGAATTCAACTCGATTTTGATGATATCTCAATTTGTTTGTGTGTGTTTGCTTTTTCATTAATAAGTCATAAAGAAGTCATTTCTTCAAATATTCATTTCTTTCTTTCTTCTCATCATGGTATTTCTGCGACTAGAGCGCGTGCGTATTTCATTCAATTTTGCGATGAATGAGTGCGCGGAAAACGAATATATACAAAAAGAAATTAAATTGAAGTGGATGGAATTCTGCGCGCGCTGTGAGTGCACACCAGCACACTATGTGTTCAATTTGAAATACGCGCCAAGTCACATTATATGTAAACAAAGCGATTAAATGTTGAAAACAGAATTACGTACTACGAATGAGTTACATGGCAAAAAAAAATACTGTACGATGTGTTTTACAACTGTCTTCGTTATGAATTTAATTGTAGACCGGTGTTGATCAAACGAATTTTAGCACATATCATTGCCCCGGCTCATTTCAATATTCTTCATGACTGCACACCCGATATTCATTGCCTCTGGCCATCCTCTTCAAATGAAATGAAAAACTGCGTTAAGAATCGATAAAGAAATATGATTTGGCATACCAATTTGGCCAAACCGTAGTTCCTATTACATGTACGAAATGAACGCATTTTTACTACGTCATGATTCATCTAATATGCAATGCTGCATAGTCCGAGCCGCTTAATAACTCGAACCATTCGCATTAATGAATAATAATTTTGTATTTTAGACACACTGCAAAATGAATTGTGGCTTAAATGTGTACACGTGACGTTCTTACTTTTAAAATGCGCGCCCGCAACCATACACTCACACACACATTTATGCACATCTTTTTATTTGCCCGTCGTGAATTTCAATCCAAAATGAAAATGGTGCGCTTGAATGCATGTGCGAAATCAAGATAAAGCGATAAATGGAGAAAAAAAAATTCCAAGCAATAAGCGTAAAAACACCCACAATTTATTATGCTAGATTTTAACATTAAAAATAAAATTGAAATAGACACTTGAATAGGCAAAATGGAATAGGTGAAAATATAATAAAAGCACACGGCGTCGCATCAGACGAAGCAAAGCGTGGCCATGCAATAGTTCCTGATTTCTGGCTCAACGACGTTTTGCAATAATGAGGTTGTTATTTTTTTACAGACATATATATGTATTTGGTTAAAAGAGCCGGGAAAATCGAAACTCACTCAAAAAATTCCGGCTCCACAGTTTTACATTTTGCGATAAAAGTATCTTCCCATGACAATGAAAGACTATCTTCGTCTCGCCTCAAACTTTCAGCTCAGCATTTTAATATTTCGCGCGATTCTCTGATCTTTTCAAGGTGTATGCTTAGTTTATTACACACACATACTGATTGATTTCAATGAAACAACAACAAAACAGAAATATTGTACATGGAGTGAATAAAAAAACGTCGAAGATTTGTTTTTTTTTGTCATCAGTCATATGAGCCCTTTTAAAATTGACATATGATTGTCAATTATCCAATTAATATTCCACAAATGATTACGTTTTGAACATGAACACAAATCGATCGCACCAGTCAGCGATTCAAATCAATAATAACCACCAACATTGGTGACAACTGATACGAGACAAACATAATCAATTTTTGTTTTGTCGTCCCGAGCATAGACATTTTGAATTGGGAACCCGTAAAATTACACGAACAAACTTGGCAAGGCAATCGATATTCTTTTCGAAATATATGTTCAATGCGGAAAGGGAAAGTTTCTTGTTATTTTTGGATCGAAGTGCTTTTTTATATATATGTTTCTTATGATATTTGACCTTTTTTCCACTCGTAGTTCGACGTCGTATTCACTCGCCAGATTTCTTTCTGTCTGCTTCACTTCGTAGCGAACTTTTTTTTTCCATTGTAAGTCTTTCACTGAAAATCGTGAATATGTGATATTTTAATCTTTTTTGGCTGTTGCAAGTGATGCAAAAAAAAAAAAAATCCCACACCAAATGGATGCCAACTGGAAGTCAAGACTATGTTATGCTCGCATAACTACTTCCTCTTCGTTGAAATGTTACAATTTTTTTTTGCTATTGTGATTGCACTACTTCTCGATTGGTCAGTGTTTGTGTATATATTTTTTCTATCAAAAACTTAAATGCCCAGGCATATTTCAAGTATTATTGAGAAAGAGTTTCGCACTCTCGATGTTCAAAAGACAAAAACAACAACAGCCAAGCATTTGGTTGACATCGATCAGAGAGTTTTGGTCAATGTGGGAGAAAGAAAGACAAATTAATGGATTTTTAACTTGTTTCAAGACATTTTTATGACCAATTGACCATATATGAGCATATTTACAATGCAAAATGTAGTCAAGAGAGAATTGAACGAGAAACCAGCGAAAAATAAAATAAATATTCACATTTTTACACGTGCGTTGTGTTTGCAAGCAGTCCAGAGAGTCGAGCATCGAAACATTGCATAATCAATCACCGAAATGCTGAATCGCAACACCACACTACCATTGACATCGTAAGCAAGAAAGAGAGAAAGAAAGATAAAGTAACTCGATATGATGTATACAACCGAAAAGGAGTCACCGAACGATGCGAAATTTAAACCGAGAAGATTACATGAGCCAAATTCGGAATTAACATTTTTTTTTGTATATGAGTGAGGGAGAGAGAGATGACGATGATCATGAGAGACGAAACAAACAATAAAAAAGATTGTAGAGCAATTATCGTATTTTAATAATGAACCATTGCATGCTCATATTTATGTGTGATCCAAAGCATGTTTATTGATAATTTGTTATAGATATGTGGTCATTAGCACGTTAATGGGCACTAATTATGTCGCGCATCATGTGTGTAATGAAAGCAAGTTGACGAAAGTGAAATGAAGCATCATATAAGCAAATTAACCGAAAATCTAAAGACAATGCTCTTTACTTGATTTACATACATGTAAAAATTAGAGTATTTATCTTTCATTAAATTGGAGTACTTCAAATTCGGTAAATGCGTTCGAAAATTGAACCCATGAAAAAACGGTATGTAAGGTTGCGGCCACATGTTTCCGAATCACGATAATCAACACGACCATTTTTGGGAAATTACAAATTAAAATTGTTTCTTTCTTGCAAGTGGTGCAAGGTCTGAAATGGCCACTCTTAGTTTTTGCGTGTCGATGAAAAATTCCATCGAACTTCACCGCAATGATGCAAAAAAAAAGACAACAACAAGCATTTGCATTTTCAACGAATGATAAATTTCGAATTGAAATATTTTTGCAAACACACACCTGACACCATCGCCGACTCTAACATTGATTGATTGATTTTTCTACAATTTTTCAATTAATGAAGCAAGTATGAAAAACATTGCCGACGGAACAAAATTAATATTTAAAAAACAAAAACAGTAGCGTCAATATGATCGACACGAAAATTGGCAAAACACATAACAAAATGAACGTTATTATAGACCGGATACATCGTTATGTGTCTATCGCGAGTACATCAAACGTAAAATGCACTCACCGAGGGTATTTTTCTTTTCCTCTGTTATCAATCAGCATAACTTTAACCGAAAATTAGATGAAAAAAAACGCAATGTGCCGGACTATATTGCATGCGACGCTTTGTACACACCAACATTTTATATTTAGAGCGATCGATAAGCCACACGCGATTGCATAATCGCAACTGATTGATGATTTATTTGATTGTTTCTTCTTCTTTTTCTGGCAACGCAAATGCCGTCAATTTAATTTTTTTTTCACGTCGATTGAATTTCTATGAAAATTGCATGCCTCGATTGCGATTCCGTCATCGTACAAAATATCAAACTCCGTCGGATATATTACAGTGATTAAAATTAAGTGCATTTTTTCCACTCTAATGTAATACAAACGTTTAAAAGTGATTCACGCGGCAAATGTAAATTGGTTAGCAAATCTATGGATCTGGCAATCAAAGCTAAAATACTACGGGCTCAACAAATGTTTGCAATGAAAAAAAAAATGTACTCACTCAAACCGATATTGAATCATGGTCGATTGGATCGATACAAAGAATGATTCGAAATAAAAAAAATCAGAAGAAAAATGCTCAACGAAGATTGAATACGCCGGTAGTTGTGACCTTGTCGAAAATCGATGAAAACAAAAGCGTTTACAAACATATTGACAATTTATTGGATTTGATGTACACGCGCGCGCACACGATTGGGTGGCACATTACTTTTCAATTGTTTTCGGAATGTAACTAAATGTGACAATTATCATAACCATTACATTTTTCATGAGCTGAAACGAAGCATTTTAATTTTCAAAACAAGTATGCGCAAAAATTGATTCGCAGCGTTCGCATCGAAGTGATGATGCCACTGAATTTTAATGAACAACGACACAATATACTTAGCGCGTGGACAAAAGATCGCTTGTTATTCCATGAATTTGTTTTAAATAATAGAAATACGCGACAATTGACACAGAATTAATCGCCTATGTTACGGAATTTGTGTAAATTTTTTTCTTTGCCACTTTTTCGGTGCGAAAATGAAGAACGCGCGCACATTTAGAATTAGAAATGATTTAAGTGAATTGATTTGCCTTGAAATATTTATTTTCGTTCAACCGAATTTGAAACGGATACGCTGATTGCAGTTTCCAGTGAATTTAACGAATTCAAATAGTGTATATTGTATGGACGTCAGTATGCCAGCAGCACAAATTGCAGCTTACTAATTCCTTTGGTGTGAATCCACATCCGAAAGCGAAAGCGCTTGTCGTCACCCATCGAACGAAAGAGAACTTCGAAACAAAGATAACAAAAGCAAATACGTAGAAAGAAGAAAACAGAAGAAAAACACATACGTAATAGACAATGTATACATACATATTAAATAATATTACAAAATCGAGTTAAACGAGAAAAAAGAAGATGAAAGAGATGGAAAGAATACACTATACACATAATATCTGTGTTGTTTTCATTTTGCAAATAACGTGTGTGCTTCTTCTCCGTCAAATCGGAACTAAATATACCAATGAAAATGGTTTATTTTTTCGTTTGCCACAGTCCTACACTAAATTCGTCTATTTTCCTTGGCGAATTTATGCTTGTTTATTTCGTGTTATATCTGGTTAACGTTTATGGATGTGGATGCATTTGAATGTCGAGATCTTGTTAAAAGTACCACAGACTCATTTAATGTATGTTCAGCGAAGAGAATAACACGTAAAATTCCAAAATCATGAAATAATTGTAACTCGCTCGTTTGTTTTTTACTCGCACAGTATGTGTGCATGTTCATTTTTCTGTGCGGCTCGTGTATGCTTTTCCATTTCTATTTGCTTTACTTTTCATCGACTTTGTTTGTTATTTTCGTTGTTGTTGATGTTGTTTTTTTTAACTTGCAATTTCATTCATCGCTTCACCTCTATTACTGCATTGGGAGCATATCGATGAATGCATTTGATCTCTCTGAATGTGGAAGTTGTAATAAATCGGAATTTACGTTGTTTACTCTCGATTAACTCTCGGCAAATATGCGACATGGCATTTTCTCATCGAAATCTATTTACTCTTTTCTTTTCACGCATAAAAAAATATCGTTTGTTCATGTGCTGAAATCAGGAGATTTATTGAACTGTTGCGGTAAATCGGAGATTTATTTGCATTTTTTAAGTGAAAAAAAGCCAAGACGTTGTCACATTCAATCATGATATCATCGAATGTTGACTTTTTGACCAATAACACATAATTTTTTCTGCTTTACAGCACCCAAACACACCGCCTGCATACACAAGACCACAAAATTATTTTAATCACGTTTCCACCAAAAATTTAAATTACATACATTTTGCAAAAAATGAGCAACCAGAAGAAAAAACACACACACACACACACACATACACAGCCTCTGTGGCACATTAGTAGTTTGTCATTACGATCAATGGCCGTTTGAATGTGTGACTGCGTGCAATGCGAGGTTTTTTCTCTTCTTATTTACATCTGTAGGCAATTTTCGTTGTCATCTAATACCAATTTGTGTAAAAGAGCGTGCACCGCATAGTAAACACACATAGAAACAGAAATTTTTGTGGTTTTGCGGCAGAATTTTTTTTGCAGTAGTCAAAGTAATGTGTGTGTGTGTGTGTGTGTGTGTGTGTGTGTGTGTGTGTTAGAACGACAAAACTATAAACATTGTGTGCATGCATAATCAATTTAAGTG
Organism: Contarinia nasturtii; assembly: GCF_009176525.2. Lineage (NCBI taxonomy): Eukaryota > Metazoa > Arthropoda > Insecta > Diptera > Cecidomyiidae > Contarinia > Contarinia nasturtii. The sequence continues at coordinate 3,441,812 of NW_022197544.1, forward strand.
AGTCGAACTAATCTCCACGTGCATCCGTCTTACGGTGTATTGCATTGCAACAATAATAAAACGATAGATTGATTACTTTAGTGCTAAAAATGTTCGCGCTCTGTCGATAGACATTTTTACCGCTCTTTTGTTTTTCATAAAAATTGTCGCCTTTTTCTTGTGTTTAATTTGCACTTAAAAACAATCGTCACATTTCATGCATCATTATTGTATTCATTCTTTCCAGGCGACACTTTTATTTTTATTTCATTCATTTTTCTCTTTTACCATTGATCTCTAGTCGGTGGAATTTGAATGACTTTTTTTTCTTCTCTGATTATTGTTTTGCTGGTTGCCTATTTCTTTATTATCGAAAAATGTAACATAAATCACGATTTAACTTACCAATAAAATAATCGACTGCAAATAAAAACCGATTTGGTTCATTTTGGCTCAATGAATATGCGATGCAGGTCTCGGTTTGCGTGTATGCTCTACACAGATCGTATTTATGTGTGTCTCTATCTCTTTCAAATAATTGGTGCGAGTACGTGTCTCTTTGGTTTTTGTTCGCGATTCGGCAAATGTGATTTTTCTTTTGTGCTCACTTCCGTGGGTGTAATTGGTTGTGTGTTATTTTTTTGTGTTTTCAAATTCTTTTACTTTCTTACAAATTCATTTAAATGTCACACCGGTGTGTTCAATCTTATCGATAAATTTTCTTTTTTTGTTGTTGTTTTCTTTATTATCGAATTATCCGGTTTTCAAAGTGAATTTTCGTCAAAAAACTGCACGAATATTGCAATATATCAAAATCATAGTTGTGTTTAATGAATTTGGCAACAAAATGATTTTCATTTCAATTGAATTACATCTTCTTTCCACGAATGGAAAGGCAAAAAATTCGATAAATTTATGGTGGAAAATTCACGAAAATTTCTCACGAATTGCACATTGGATATTTTGTTATTTTAAATTCGTCAAGTTACACTTTGACCATTCAACCAAGTTCGCAGAAAAATGTTCGCGATAAAGCCGAATTTTCTTTCCCTTTTTTTTCGGAAAAATTCTGATGTTCTAAATTAAAACACTAACGATCGTTTAGTTCGGTAAAAAGCACGCAATTAATCGAAAATAAATAGTAAATAAAATTATATCGAGCGGTTAATTTGTTCACGTCTTGTATCGTCGATGGCGCTAATGCCACTGGATTGCAAATAATTTGTTTTGTTGTTTATCTCTTGAAGCCCGGCCATACATACATCGAGAGCGTGAGTGAATGAGTAACGTGTTTGCGGTCTCTTGAGAGAGGCGCGTGTGTATGGTTTTGGCGTTTAATACATTTTTTTATTGTATTTGCTGTTGTTCAACTTCAGCATCAACAGTTCATTACGTTGCTACTTGCATGAGTGTGAATACGCGCACGGTTATTCCCACACCATACGAAAGGAAAAAAACGCAAATCAAAAACCCCGTTAAATGTGTCTGTTTGCAATGACTACGATGATGACGACGACGACGTTCGACGGATTGCACGGTTGAAGTTCGAAATGCTACAGATCAAATCATATGGCGACAACGACATCAGAACCAAATTGCATCTCTTTCGAGTTGAACTCTTCGCCACACTTTGAGACTGTCCAAAATTATCACGCAATTTAATTAAACATGCTCGCTGCACTCTCGAATTGATATTGATAAATTGTGACTGTTGTCAATTTCAAGTCGAGCGGCTGACTGAGTTTGATTAAGAGCACTGAATTTATTGTATGGAAACAAACGTCGAAACATGCATGCAATACTCGGTTTGATTTTTTTGTTTTTTGGGCTGAATTTTGTGTGGATTCTGAAAACGGTGTCGTCATGAAGGTAGCGTGTATAATAAATCAAAAATCGGGACAGTTTCGCATTAAATTCGTCTGCAAATATTGGGTACAAGTAGAGCAAAGCATTTCAAATTAAAAACACATGGTAAGCGATTGAAATGATCATCAATGGACCGTCAAGTACCTTTGGTGTTTTGCACTCACTTCCATTGACGACGATCTTATTCGGTTGGATTATTTATTTAGACGCTCGATTTTGAGTGACTTTGTCGCCAGTTTACCGATTCGTTTCAATACAATGTTATATTGTTTCTACTTGTCTGTGGGCATATTTTTATTATTGTCAAGCTCTTATTGCTATATTCCATTCATTTATGAAAAAACAAAAAATAACGCAAATGGTCAATTGCAATGGGAGAATAAAATTGCAAGTCTCAATAAATTATGAAATAACATAGCTACGATAAAAATGTATCGCTTTGATATTTTCCAGTATATGTTTGTGTGTATGTGCTTCATGAGCAATTTAAAGAAATATAAATTTTATAATACGATGCCAATGTTGTTATTTTTTTTATATGTGTTTTGTGTCTGGGGGTATGTAGGTGTTGTGTGCTTATACATTGATGCAGAGAGTGGAGTTCGAGCGACAAATGCGCGCTATATGATGTTGGCATCTCTGCACAATGTACGCACTAGTCGAGGCTATGCTGTTGTTCATATATCGGAATATATTGTAGGTTTCTACAATTCGAGTGATCGTAGGTTGGGTTCGAGTGTGTCACACTCGCATTTCGTTATTGTTGCTGTTATTTTTGTTTTTATTTTAAAATCAAATTGCTATTGGTCTCTTTCCGTTTCGGATTTGACTAGTATAGTTGTGGACAGTAAACGATAAATTCTTAGCGAGCATGGCCTTTCTTAAATTTTTTTTCACTTCTTCTCTCCCTGTCGATACAATCGATCAATAATGTATGTTAAAATCGTAAGCAATATGTGTGCGCATATTTCTTATGATAATTCTATTGCTCGCATGCATGTATAATGTGATTTTTCGCTTACAACTGTAACGAATTAGATCAACACGCTTTAATTGAATTTTTATTGATATTTTATAAATCTAGAGAAGCGGTCAATCGATTGAGCAAGCGAGCGAGCGCAAAAAAAAATGCCAGCAAATAAAATAATTAACTTTATAATATGTCACAATGTTGATTTAATCCGCATACCGCGAATTGATTATTATTTTATATCGTGGCAATTGTCTCACACATACACTAGATTTTGGGTGATTTGTTTTCTCTTCGTTTGAATTTTAATTCGGACTATTCGGTAGATTATTATTTCTTTTTAATGTCGTCGACGATTCAGTCTCGCATTCAATTTTATTTTTATTTTCATTGGAATTCTGCCAATTGTCACTGACATACTCACATCGTGCTGATATCTAAAACGGTAGTCATCGAAACGTAACCGAAATCCGTGAATCACGTTGAATTAATATAGTGCAAATTTCAATGTATGTGACTTTTATCGCGTGTATCTGAATTTGGATTTTCCGTCTTTTTGTTTTATCGGTCTCCGTTGCTGCTTCCATTCTTTAATATAATAATCACTTAATTAAGGTCTTACAGCAAATGGATTTGAATCTTGGTACGCACGTGCCCATGTGTAACAATTTCTATGTCTTGGCTGAATGTGTGACTCTATTTTCATGATTCGGATGATTAAAAACGCACGAAATGTAAATACTCAACGAAAAAAACAACAGTGGTCGTAATTCTTAATGGTGATCACGTACATGTGACACATTCATCATTACGACGACTGTTTGAGCCTACTAATCATACATTTTCCATGGACTATGTAATGTTTGCCAGTTGTCAACTGGTCAGTTTTATTCTGTACAATTGTTTTGTTAAATGGAACTGAAATGTGACCATGTTCACTCTTTCTCAATCTTTTCGGATCTCCTTCTCATTCTTTTCTGAATTTTTTTTTCGATTCTTGAACATTTTTTTTATCAATACATCATTTTCAGTTCGTTCTTATTTAAAATTGGCATTTGTCCGGTTACAAATTGATCGTGTGTCTGTGTCGGTCGCATGAGAAATACCAAAGTTGCAATGACAAAAATTCAAACATTTGTGAATATTAATTACGACTGAAAAGAACATTGGACACGTTTATTTGGATTCTCAAGCATCGTACACGGTTGAAATGACAATTACGCAAATATAAAAGAAAATTGGAGATGTGACAATTACTTATTGCGATGGGAAACACAGTCGGGCGCATTTCTTTTTTATTTGTTTGTTTTTTTTTCTCTCAATCGCTGTACTCATATGATACGAAATTAAATGAGAGAGAGAGAGAAAAGAAATAAAGAGGGAGTGAGAAAATGAGCAGACAAAAATGATTGAGTTCAACCTTGAGTGTTCAACGATGTTCTGTGTTCATGTGTACAGTTGAAGCCAATCGAGAGAAGAAATGCAGCATCCAAATGGTATTGACGACTAAAATGCAAACAAAACGAATGAATGTACTTTACATTACGTATGTCAAACGTGTTCACCAACTTTGTATTGTGTATGTATGATTGCGTCGCAAGCTTGCTCATAATTTGACAACGCCTTTTCAATTGTTGTTTCATATGCACACGCACACACAAATAAATAAATAAATAAATAAATATAAAAAAAGAGTTCTATAACTCGTCAAGACAGAAACCCAAATCGAAGTACCCAAATGACGATGACAAAAAAACGACAATGTTGACAAGAATTTATTGACCAAAACCACATTGAAATGTGTAAGTATGTTTGCAATGTAGTTACAAATTTGTCGATTGCGTAGTCAATTTACGGATAAGAAACCTTTTCGCATTGAAAATATGACAAAAGAAATCGTTGTAAAAAAAAAGCAACATCGATAGAACGTTGAGCATGCACGCCACCAAGATGAGTTCATAAACATATATATGAGCTTGACTCAACGATAAATTTTAAGAGTTTCTACACATTTCTGAAAAAAAGAAAACGAAACAATACTCATTGAAATGCTCTATTCGAACATTTTAACACATCGGCAATCTCGATTTGTTTTCAGCAAATCTTTTGATATAATATTGAATACAGAACGATTGGACATGTCACGTATATTGTGAGGTGATGCAATCCAAAAAAGGATAAACAACCCGATGATTATACCGAATCACCGTCGATCAATTCAATGTTGTCTCTCTCTCTCTCTTTCTTTTCGCTCACTGTCCGCATTGTGTTTGTGTATACAAATAAGCTATTGTTATAACGGAACACAGCTCGGGACATGTCAATCCAAAGTGATAAATTGAACATATTCACTAATTCGTACTAAGTAGAATTGAATTTGTTCCGTTAACATTGTACAATTTGCGCCCACGAATTGTTCTATTCGATCGAATGTGATCACTTTTTGATATTATACACATCACTGGTACTGGCCATCGACATCGCCTTCTAAAATTCACTAATTCAAAACGCTGCTCTGACTTCAGATTTAAATATATCCAGATTTACCACAGCTAATTGGTAAGCCAAATACTGTTCGATTTGTGAGAATGTATCCAATGAACTGAGAAAAGAATCTTGACTTCTTCGTTCGTTGTGTGAGAACAAAAAAATGTATTGCGTTCAACCTGCCCAACGTTGAAAAAGTGAACAACGGAAATTAATTCGTTCAATTTGATTTAAATAGAGATTTCAATAGAATTGAGCTTTAGTAGCTAATCGAGTTGAATAAAAAAAAATTAATTCTAATAAAACCACTGCGATAATCGTCGAAAATCGGCAAGCAATTTTTTTCTTCTTTCATTCATCGGATTCAAAAAAAAAAAGTCATAAAAACCGCAATCGTGTGTAGGTTTTGCTGCCGTTTGTTTGTTTTTTTCTTGAGGGTTCCCTTCCGCACTTTCGTCTGAATCATTGATCTTAATAAGTAATTAAATCGAAACCGAGTTGTTTTTGAGTTTGAAGATGCAAACAACGCCTCCGAAAGTATCTATCCACAGAACATATTTCATTCAACATAATTGGCGTGCGTTCAGTGCAAACAAAACGACAAGTTGAAGTGTTAAAAGGAAAATCGCATTGAAAAACAACAACCAAAAAAAATGCTCATCAATCGACTCGAAGTTACAAGAAATTACCCGTTTAATTTGGACAATTTGTACGAAAGAAGCGAGAAAAAAAGTTTATCGTCGTACCGAGAAAGGAGAAGAAAAAAAACCACAATGTAATGAATATGCGCATATTGAGTCATACAATGAGCCCGAAAATAGCGACCGATTGTACAAATCGAAACGAAAAAAAATAACACATAACAAAATATGTAATCATTGGCTCAAATACACACCGGGAAGTGTTGTTTGCTTCACAAAAAAAAAAAAATAATCTTCAATTGGATATTTTCTATTTGGAATCAAAGAAATGCGTGGTACACTGTGTGCGGTTTTGTTGTTTGTTTTGTTCAATTGCCAGTTACCAACACACAAAGTAAGAAGAAGAAACTGAAAAAAATCATTACACCAGGAATTAGAATCGATTTGAATTGCCTAGGCACGTTCGTTCAATGGCATACAAATATCGGCTTTGAAAATGCACAAAATCAATTTTCAAGCTGAACGGTTATTGTTATTTGAATCTAAAATCTGATTACAAATGTGAAATACAATTGGAAGATGGTGCATGCCGTATGAAATTGGCGAGAATGCAGGAAAAAATCGCATTGCGCAAGCCCAAGCAGAGCAGAGAGAAGAGAGAGAAAAAAACAGAAAAGTAGCAAGTTCAATGTGCGAATAAAATTCCATATATTAATCTAGAGGTGCACGATCGTCTATACATATCGACGCTATTTTTTCGCTTCTGCGTCTGTTTTGATTTCGATGGTATGTTTTTTTCTCACATCTGTTCAAATTTCACGATAATTTCGGAAAAGTGTAGGTGTTTCAGTGTGTTTTTTTTTGTTTCGCTTTGTTTGTCACTTGTTTTGGCGCTATTTCGTTTATTACTACGACACTTTTATTGATTCGACCGATTGATTCGCTACTTATTCATTTCATTCACAAACAAAAGAATCACATTTTAAATTAGCTTCCTTTTTCGCATCACCATTCAATTTGTGAAGTAAACTGTTTATTCTTTATTCTAAATTATATAATTGCCGATGGGAAGAGTGAAACGAGAGAATTTGGCCTTTTTCGATTTGAACAATAGCACAAACGAACAATGACAAATTCAATAAGAATCTTAAAGAAAAAAAAAACACACACACACATACGGTAATTTTCAAGACATTGACTCATCCATGATGTCTCAGCATTTCAGCCAAAGATTGTGTAAACAAAAGCCAATCTGCCAACAAAGAGACATCACGATGCGTTGATGCGTGTAACAAAAAAGAAGAAGAAACAAATCAGGAAATGTGATCTTTTTTCCATGAAGATCAACTTCATATATTGAATAGGCGTTAAATATGCTGTCATTTTGCAACTTTTGCGGAACTTATGCCGTGTTCAACTAATTTTTTTTCGATTCAGTTTTTTTTTCTGGAGTTTGTTTTGCGTTGCTTTTATCGATATTTTTCAACCACGTACAACAACATTTTTTATTTCATCATCGATAGCAATTTTATTTAATGCATTTTTCATTTCACATCATGGATGTGGATCATGGAAAATACTCGGGTGCGCGCACGCACTATCGATATCTATGAAAAAACAGCGTTGAAATTGTTTGGTATAGATTGGGAACGTGTTGTTTGAGTGTCTGAACCTTTATTCGTCTTAGTTCTTATAACGTTTAGTGGATGCTGATTGAAAAATATCATTAAAATGATAAAGCTGCTTCAAGCGAAAGAGAATACAAAAAATTAAATCATTGCGAGTCGTTCTCGTTTTTACTTTATAAAATTATCGCAAAGAACTATCAAGTGTTGATATTTTCACGGAATGGTCGTTAAATCTAATGCGTTCACCACGATATTTGTCGTGTGTTGTTTTTTTTTGTTTTGTTATTTTCTGCGCATGAGATTTTTTAAACAATTCAAAAATGTAAATTCGCAAATTCTCTTCCGACTTACGTATTGAATATATGAATATTTGATAGCAATCGACAATTTGGCTGCTGATACATCGATTTGCATACAATTGGCTACAATTTAAATAATTACTCACCTAATAAATATCATGTGTAATTTAAATGCGATGCAATTGCTATTTTAATATTCAAACAGTATTCAAAGTCGACGCACTTTCGTTTCAAACGAAAACGCACTCGCATGAATGAATGTTAAGAACATGATGTGTATTGCTTTTTTTCAATTCAATTTCGTGTTTAAAATGCGTGTTTAACGCTCACACATCGATACAAAATTCACAGCCGTTTATTGATCAAACGCGTCGACGCCAAAGCGCCTATTTGCAAATTCACCATACCAAATATGCATCTGATGAACTTGATCGTGAAATATATATGGATTTTTTTATACCGTGAACGAGCTAAAAAAAATACTCGCACATTTTTTTGCGCGAATATGTTGAAATGGTTAAAACACACATTTCACGAAATTATCAGATGAATAAACAAGTTTGAAGATATCATTCTGAGATGATAAAATTTATGAACTCCATTTATTGATTTTATTTAAGTCATAAATTAACGTGTAATTTAAAAACGAAAAATCACCACGAAATAAATGATGATAAATTAACACTTGGAAAAATGTCTTCGAAAAAGAAAATATTTGAGAAAAATCTATTTTCTCAGTAAAACATAATGTTTTGAACATTTAAGAAATTCTTTTGGCAAAAAATGTTTGGGCTGGCCACAGGCCATTAAAATATATTCAGGAAAAAAAAGGTCGAAACACTTTTCGATGTTTTATGATTGATGGTTTAAATAAAGTACGTTACGTCTTTGATGAAGATGGATAGATTTCTATCATTTGACTTCAGGTTGGTCTTTTAGTATCATATACTGCATATTATCACAACAGAGTTGATTCTTTGCCTGTATTTGCATAGAAGATTGACATTTCAAATATAAGTTTTGAATTTTTCGACAACTGTATCACAATATGTACTGTTTGTACTGAAAACGAATTCTGTGAAAGATATTAATTAGAAGACGCAACAGCATCAGCATTTTGACGTCTCAGAAAATTTAAGTAGTTTACGTTTACGGTTAGATTGCGGTAGACTTGTTATGCCGAATCTAATTTGTCAGTGAAGAATTAAATACCCGAAATTCACAGCCATAAATAACCAAAAGAACGGCTCAAAGAAAAATGTTTTATTTGTGCAAGAAAAAGAGAAAAACATTTGATTGGAGATTTGTCCGTGGTAATTTTTCAAAATTTCAACATGCCCAACATACTAAATCTTGTAACTGAAATGCAATGTGTACCGTTGGTTCCATTCTGACAGATCTGAAAATTCTTTCCAATATACTTCACAATCTCGATTCGATATTAAAATGCTTATTTCGGATTGCAGTATAACCTGTATCGGCTTCATTTTCAATCTACGCACCGAAAAAAAAGTGTCTGCTAATTGATCTATCTTAACAAAGATCTTCATGAAGAGCATTGATTTGAAATGAATTGGCCGGTTGTTCATCTGTCGGTTGCACATTTCTCATCGGTCCGAATCAGTTTGTATACTGAAAACATTGTGATAGCGATCTTGATGCCACTGAATACAGACACAAACATCATTTATCAATAGTTGGGCATTTTGCATTTCCCTTAACATTAAAAGAACATAAAACAAGAGTTAAAACTAGATATTCGCTTAACTTGTAAAGAAAAGGTGAGAAGAATTGCTGTAATTTAAAAATAAATAACTTGTTTTGGGGCAATTTTTTTCACATTTTTTGTTGTTGCCGGTTGATCGTTCATCTTGATGAATATTTTCGGTACTGGGGCATATTTCGATTTGTCGGCTGCATCGTTCGAGATCGAAAAGAGCATTTCAAATGAAGAGTGAAATAAAATGGATTCATTAATTACATCGCCATTTATGCATATGACTGATTCGTCTTTAATGAAAACCGGCCTTCCCATCGCAATCTCGAATTTGATATATTTCAATATGTTAGCTGTTGCTGTGCTCTGTTTATGTTTTCGTTCTTTCAATTTATTCTAAATATTTGTGTGTAGGACTTAATAAATAATTGTTGATCTCTTACAATTGTTGATCACTGCTAAAAATACGCAAAATGAAATGATTTAGCCGAAATCATGTCATACTAATAATTATAAACGATGACGACAAACATCAAAACGATCAATCCCAGTTCTGACTAATCAACGCTAAGCAAAACTTCTTTGTAAAATTCAATCGGTTGATTTTCAAGCACTGAAATTCATTCACGGAATATTTGTTCAAATACAAGAAATACGTAACGCAAAGAAAAATAAAATATGCGAATGGCAAAAGCATTGTTTGTGAGATAAATTTGAATTTCAAAAAAAAAAAAAAAAAAACGTCCAGTGAGAAACGAAAAAAAAATGTTCATGCGTTAAAAGAGTATTATTGTGTGTGTGTGTGTTACAAATGTGCGCCTCCGCACAACCTCATCGAGGACATTCGATCTCACCACATTCAATCATATGTAAAGCGCCGCTTCGCACAAATGATGGCCGAACTAAATTCCAGTATCGTGTGTCCGCACATTTAAATCGAACATATTTTTTCTACCTCTCTGTCTTTGCCTACTCTTCTATCTCACTCTATCTTGCATTTTCTCAAACCGATGTAATCACATAATTTCGAGAATTTTTTTTTAAGTGCAATAATCTTGTTTTCAATCAATTTTTATTAGCGATTACGTACATGTACACGATTGAAAAACCATTCAGAATATATAGATGTGTGTGTATGACTGTATGTTGCTGTTTGATTCTTTAAATTATTAAAATATGAATTTGTTGCTCTCCATAAAAAATAAAAAGCTGTCAACCGCAATTACATTTGCATGCTATGAAACACATCGTTGCCGCCACCGCCCGAATCAATTTCGGAAACATATTCATTAAACAATTAAAATAAAAATTCATTTAAAAATCATAAGACACGATGAGATCATTTTTCTCATATTATTATTATTGATGTGCACAATATGCGAACAGATGCTTTAAAATTCATTGTAATTTGCTCCCGTTTCGTTGTTTTTTTTTTCTTTTTCTAGAATTATTACATAATTGCAAAGAAGCACAATTGAATAGCGAAAACAGAGAGGAAAAAGGCAAAGTCAAAAGAAACACAAAAAAAGAATACAAAACACAGAGGTTGAAATACAAAATGTGGTGCAGTGCAATCAATAGCAAGGTAATCTTCAGTTGCATTTATTTCCATATTTGGATCGAGTTGGAAATTATGACATCGGATCTGATGGGCACGACATCATTTACAAATGCTTACTGTTGTTCGCTTACAATGCATTACAGTATGTGTAAAAATGAAATCCATTGTGGTTCCTCCTTTCATTGTAAATTCTCGCGCCCGCAAGAAACACAATACAATTGTTATACATCCAAAACAGATGGTTTCACATTTTCAATTTTGTCGAATGATGATGGAGAAATTGAAAAAGAAAAATCACATTTCGACCATAAGTCGTTCAGTTTTGACCGCACATGCTTGACCATATAAAAAAAATAATACTTGAACTGATGACACAATTAAAAATGTGTTACACACCAAATAACTCTCAAAGGAGCTGATTATTATATTCCGATGTGTGGACAACGGTTTGAGTGCGCTACCGCAACAATGCACAATCATCATCATTGTTTAGTGGATTTCGTGCTCACGAAGGTTAATACATTGTGACAATATTCGTATTCTACCTCACTTCATTCATAAATAAATGGAAATCGTGTTGTGTATACTACTTGAAATCGCTACTGTTCGACATCGTTCATCGACAACCAAAGAAAAAAAAGCAAAAAAAAAATACAGAACAAGATTCTTTTGTTATGTTTGTTTATTTATAACGATATAATTAGAACAAATTTTGTGTTTTATTTCAATTTGCAGATTTGTTATTTGTTTTCTGCGAATATTCAAGGTTCATGACTTCATATTTCGAGCATTTTAAGAAATTTATTACGATAACGTGCTATCCACACTGAAGGCTGTTCTCATGACTTCAACCTTTGAATTGTGCATTTGGTTACGAAACATTACATTTGTCCTCAGGGCTATTATGTCGCAATTTTGATCTTCGACACATTCATTATCATTTCGTTGAAATTATTCTAACGATAAAAATGCTCGCATATCCTTTGTTTTTCAGATACCGGGTATAATACATTAAAATATAGTCGTAATTATTACACGGATCTCTGAACAAATGGGCGTTTCACTTGAAAAAACACGAATAAAACAATACGTTACTTGCATTGATTTCGGACTTTGATTTTATTACAGAGAAGAAAAAATATATACTCATTCATTATTATAGCATTTGATTTATCCAATGAATTATGGTCGCGTTTGTTTTTTTTTTTTGTGCTTGCATTTTCTGTTCTTTTGTACGCTTAAAAGATTAAGTCAAAGTGATTAAATGTGTTCGGCTTTATTTGCTAATTGTTTTCATATGAATTTAAAATGAATTTTGTGAAATCTGCATATAAAACGATAGTAAATGATTTGTTTCAAAATGCCGTTTCATTATGGTTTTGAGTGTAGATTTGTTTATATTTCAACCGTTAAATTTAAATTAAACAATTTTGCCAAATCAGCACATGACCATAATGCGTTTTGAAAATCGAACCGTTTCAAAATGTTTTTTTTTTATTTTTTTCAACCATAATTCTACCATCAGGATCTTACAACAATGACATTTTTTTTAAATATTAATTTCAATGAAGGATGATTAAACGGTGTCAAATGCATATTTACAAAAAAAATTCAGTGAAATGAATAATGTTATTGTTTTGAATAGAATCAATTTGTCACGTGTCATAATCGGAGAAGTGTCTTGACATTTGTCGTCATACACTTTCGAAATCAATGAGTGTTCACAATTCCAATTCATCGTCGTATGAGTCGTATTCAATGTCATCAATCTCATTGTCGAGCTCTTTTATCAGAGCATCGACTGTTTCGTGCAATTCTTCAGCGGCTTTGTCAACATCATAAGCGAAAAGTGTTGCAGTAGAAATCGATTGCTTCTCTATTTTCTCTGCCGCATCTGAAATATGATATTGAGTTTCACTTTGTGATTTCAACCGAAATAAGAGAAACAAATCATACCTTCTGTAGTTGATTCATTTGAAATCGTTGATTTCACTTGGACATTTTCGGTTTGTGGCGATGTATCAACACTTTTTATAGCCTGTTCATCATTTTGCTGAATCGGTGGTGTATTCTTCTCTGCGGTGGCTTCTAGTTAAATAACACATCATTTGCTTTTAAATCTAAACTGAATGTTTTCAAATATACAAATATATTCTCACCAACAATCGGCACCGACAATTTGGTCGATGGTACATTCTCATTTGAAACGATTGAATTTTCCACTGTGGTGCTGACGACAGTAGGTTTCACCAGGCTGAAATGGATACTTTATCAATAAACATAAATTTTCAAGGAAATATAAATTTTGAATTACGTTGGGGCAGCACATTGGTCAGTTGGATCGATTTTTTGCTTTATCAAGTCATTTTGCTTGAGTGGCTGTTGTTGTTCTGCGCCAGATTTGTTTTGAATTTGTGGTGACACTGTAATCGGATCTTTTGCATTGGAATATAAACACAAAATTTATTAGATTGATAGAACAATAAAGACGATTGTAAAATTCTTACCAATCGTTTGAGGAGAATTTGTCTTTGCTGTGTCCGATGGCTGTTCAATTGGAAATGGTCTCTTCATAGCAGCTTGTTTCTTGCCCGGTTGTTCATATTGCACTTCCAAAAATTCCAATGCTTTCAGTACTTGTCCCTTAATTGAGCCCAGCACTTGAACCTCACCATAGTAGAAAAAATGAACCACCGTTTGCATAACAATCGACGTAAATGATGTCATTGGAACTATCCATAGAAAATAAAATATTCATGAAATGTTCATTTGTTTTCTTATTTTCAAACGAGTGTTCCTGGCAATTGCAATCGCACTCATAACGATACACATTTAAATCAATCGTTAATTACCAATGAATTTGCGTTCAGGCCCAGAATGGGCGAGAAGACGTCGAAAGTAGTTCGAATACATTGTGAGTATAACGCGATGTGCAGACACGACCTTTTTGTTTGCCACAATTAAATCAACGTCGGGTCCTTCACATTGCCGGAATACTTCGATGATTTTTCTATTTATGTAATCCGTTCGTGAACGGTCTTTAAACTTGAGCAAAGTACTCATTTCAACCGGTTGATCGACCAAATGCACTCAAATTATCTTATTATTTGGCGAAAAAAAAACACTTTTGCTTTCAGATAACATTTAACCACTGAAGCTGTCTCTTCTACTGACAACCTGACACAAAATCACATAGATCTAAAGCCGACAAATATTGAGTTTTGCATCATTTTGTTTACAAAATCGAGTTTAATGAATATATTATATTGTTTTTGGGCGTTGAAACGAATCGATTCAATATACAATTTCAACAAAAGATGTCACCACCATTGAATCAAACCATTGCATAGAAAATATAGATTTGAAAAAATGCTAATTTGAGTGAAATACCATTTGGTAAATATGCAGACCTATACGATGAAATGTTATTTTAGTCACATTCTTATTGATTCAGACCTGAGTTCATTTGAAAAAAAAAAAAACATTGACATTTTTACCAATTCATTGACAAACTTGAATATTCACATGAAGTTTGCTTTTTTAAAAGTTTTTTTTTTCTTCGTCGATTTCATTTGAGTTGCCTAACTACCGGCTTATATTTGAGGTTTTCTTGCTTTTAAATTTGAGATTCTTTTTACGGCTTGAAAGTCTTCGCAATTTCAGATGGAGCGAAGTTTTACCGATTTTCATTGAATTATAATTTTACATCAGTCGAAAAGCACAAGTGCCGCAAAATAAAGCAAATAATCCCAACTGGCGCATAATTTGAAAGGTTTTGTTCCGTTGCTAGGTGCCGTACATTTAAATGAAATGGAAGAACCAAAGCTGGAAATTCATTTAATAGGTTTTATTTAGTTGCCAATGTGCACAGTTTGATCGATATTTCAATTTCATTGAATGCCAGAATAATTTCAACTGCGACAAAACATGTCCAAACACTTTTGAAAAATCATTAATCTTCATTCAAAATTTATCTCTAAAAGAAAAAAATGTTTTGGGGTTTTAGTGAATCACTTGATTTGTACGAAGAGTACCAAAAAAATGTGAAAACTAGTGAGAAACAATCCGAAGTGAAAATTTTATTGTTTGGTAGTTCGGATCCGCGACATATTCTCAAAACGGTAGCCAAACGTTATCAACATTGTGCAAAAGTGCATTTCTATATTATCGAAGCATGTCCAGCTTTAATTGCGCGCCAAATAATTTTGCTGTCAATTGCATTAGAACCTGCACATTTGTTAACCTTATCAGCTCGGACGCATTTATTCATGGATATATACGGGAACGCCTTGATTCGATCAACGTCAATGGGTTACATCGATAGCAAAGCAAAACATTTGATAAAATGTGTCACCGATTTAGAGTTTAATGAAAAAATGCAACCGATTTTCGATTTTAATCATTTAAAATTCATTGAACGCGATACGATGGAAAATGTGTTTAGTTTTTGGCGTGAAAATGAACGAAATAAATTTGACATGAATGCGACATGGATGCAACGACTTCGGCAACATTTACGCGAACGTTTCGATTGCCGGCAAGGTGCTTATGATTGGGATCTTCAAATGCGGTTAAAAGATAATGGTGCTCAACAAATCTGTTCACAAGAGTACAAACATTGGCGTGAAACCGGAATTGCTTTCACATTTCCGGAATATAGTCAATCTCATGCGAACAAAACATTTGCATTGCAACCGTCCAAATTGAATGCAGGTGGTTATATGGGCGAAATAACAATCGGGCCATTTTGTGCATACGGATTGTCGTGCCAAGATCAAAAATTACTTAAATCCAACTACGGACAAAATGAATACCGTGCAACCGATATAACCGAACGCAATTTATTGGAACTATTTTATGAAATTCATGAACAACAACCAGCCACTCCGGATGTATTGGTTACTCATAAACTTGGAATGGCCAAAATTAATACGGGCAAAATATTCGAAGCAAAAACTCATGAAATTGATTACAATGATCTCAAAAAATTCAATGAGCCACTCATTTTAACGGATCAAATTAAAATTTCATTCTTATCGATGGCCGACGCCCAAACTCTTGTCGATGGCAATAAGTTTCATCAAAATTTTGACGTTGTTTTTATCGGTCGAAATTATTTTCCAATTGTTAAAAAGGAATTGGCAAAAGTGTTAGCGTCAAATGCGTTAATTTTATTCGAAACAGCACAATTTTCGATTCAAAGAAAACCCGAAATTAATACATTTCTGATGAAAATTAGAGACATGGCCAAAGAAATGAATTTAAAAGCAATAAGTAACTTTAACATCAATTTGCCATTGTCGGTGGCCAAATTTGTAAAGATTGATTTAGATCAGGAACATAATATCGACATTTAAATCGATGTGAAATCCTCCGAAAACATGGTAGAATTGGTAATATTACGACAAAAAAAAGTAAAAATCCATCATATAAATGTAACACAATCAATAAAAATAAAAAGCAAGAATAAAACTTTAAATAAATTTATTAACAACATTTTTTTCTGTTTTTTTTTTTTTTTTTTTTTTTTGAAAAAGACAAAAAATATGTTCGTCCTACTTAAAATCTAAACAGCTGGTGCGACTGGTAAATGCTCACCTTTGGGTTGAAAGCCATTTTTATCCGCGATCTGAAAATGAATTAAATTCAATAACAAATATTACTCTTTATCAATTATTGAACTATTTTAATTTAAAAAAAAAGGAAAGGAAGAAAGAATGTCTTACGTATGTGACAGTGTATTGTTGTTTGGTGTTTGGATCAACGTAAGTAAAACTACCACGAACTGAAATGCCTTCTTGCGCTGATCCAATATTACCACTCTCTTGTTGGGTGATTCCATTTGACGTTTCCGAACTATTTAAAAAAAGAAGGCAGAAAAAGACGCACACACGCAAAACCAATTTAAAAAAAAAACATTCAAAACATTCAAAGTATATAAAAAACTAAAAATTCCGTAACACATGTTGAAGAAGAGATAACCTTGAATGCATTTAAGACTTACAGCCATTTCCAGTTATCAACACCGATATTGGTATTTTGTGACTTCACGATAACGGCAGCATGGTCTTCTTCCACGGGCACCGCAACGGCAACAGCAATAAGAACAGTGAAAACAATGATCGATTTCATCTCTTTTTTTTTTAAATGTGTTTAAAATAAAAACGAGTTTGTTTTTTCTTCTTCTACTTCTTTCGCCGCTATTCGGTCACACTTTGAAGTGATAAGGCAAATTGATTAGAATGCACTGTGCCGATCAATAGAATTGCACGTTAATTTATAGTGACACAATGCAAACACACATACAAAATAAGCATAATTAATCAGCAATGTGCCACGCTCTGTCGATAAACACTGGCCTTTTTCGTTGCGAGCGCGCTATTGATGATTGTTGCCATTTCGATGTTATGTTGTCAATGAGAGACTTTTTTATTTTAACATTTGTGTATGTCTTCTTTTTCGGTTTCATCGTCATCGTTTTCATTATGGAGAGGAGTTAATAGATTCAAAAAAATATATATATTCCGATAATAACGTACGCAGTGTTTGTGTGTGTGTGTGTTTGTTGCTAATTTCAGCCGCTACCAAATAGCTAAATGGTTTGATTTTAATCACTTTAGAAGGTTACATGGATCTTCAGTTTATGACATTTCTCTTCCACGAATTATCGGCTTCTTCGCAATTTTGCTTCTTCTGTCATTTTCTGGACCATAAACTACTAGATTTTAGCATTTGTTTTTTCGCACATCAAACAAAAGTGAGAAGAAGATGATGTAAAGAGTTTCTATTTCTTTCTCTTAATTTGACGCACACATAGAATCATTTTGTCACATGACGCACGCACAATATACCTATTTCTCAGAAGAATAATCAATAATTCAGCATTTAAGCGAGAAATATCATCAATAATATGATGAAGATTAGCATATTCATAGTTTTCTTCATTGGCATTGTTAACATTTTCATTCACACAATATCAGAGAATCAATAAAAAAAATCACTTCGTGGAACTTCACGCAATGATAGAGATAAAGAATAAAAATATCCACTAAATTTGATGTTTCGCCAAATGTTGTATGTTTTTTTTTTAAATTTAGTTTGTCGGATCTAAATGCCAATGAGCATTCAAATGTATTGTGTGTGGAGGGGTCTCTTAAGATTAACAAATTTGATATTATATTTGGAAAAATCAACTGTTTTTATCAGTAGAAATGTGAGGGTTTTTTCAGCCATTGAATTGTTCGAACTTAAATTGAGTTTATCTCATCAATATGCCGCCATATTGTTACCGATCTGATGTCATAATGTTAATGTTTAATGAAAATCCGAGACAAAATATCATTCGTCAAATGCACCGAACCGAAAACACTTTTGAATATAATCAAAACAAAATCTCAATCAATTTAGAATGAAATGGCACATAAAACACCTAAAATATGCGAACACCATATATTGTGTGATGTCGTCGCACCGTCGATACGATAATAACAGTCACATCACATTTCGACTTAGAAACATAATTGTTCTTTTGTCTGATGGAAATATTTTCGAAACGAGATTGAGAGAGTGTATAAAATCACTTTTTAACCTTGGACGGTCAAGTTATATGTAAAACAATTCGGTATTCAATGTGTATAGCTACATCGTTGCCCATTATATATTTTAACAACTGATTTCTGACTTAATTGGTCACATAAATGACGGTGTGCTCGCTCTCATCAGCTGATTTCGGTGTTTCGGCCATTTATAGTATTATGCTTTTGTTTGTGCGCAATCGAAGCAGCGATTTATTTGTTGTCTCTTCTCGTCTTCACATCTTTTATCGATCGCTAAATCGATTTTATCTCATTTTTGTGTGCACCAACCATAAAAACTCAAAATGACACACATTTGCGTATGATTTTGTTTTCGCTTTCATCGGCATCGAAAAATTACTGATGCTACTCGTATGCAAAATTGTTTGCATAGTGGTATGCTTTTTTATGTGGTCAACAATGACGATCATCTTTCTCTTCTCGAAGGAATTGCGAATAAGAGAGATACAGAAGACAAAAAAAAACCACTGATATTTACCGACGGTTAAACAAGTTTCCAACGATACATATGGTGTAAATGTCATCCGATTAGCATAATTATTAAATGATGATTTCTGTCGTATGATTGTTTTTTTTCTGGTTCAAAAGGTACATAGTGATAATGTAATACAGAGACCCATAGATCATCTCAAATGGCCAACAAACGGTTTCAATGCTCTCTCTTATGTCATCACAGTGTACAAACACATATGCACTCCATTTTACACAACCATCATAAATGCGCCAATTAATATTCTGAACCATTTAAAAACGTAATCGATGGGATTCGGTTTTTTTCTTATCACCCAAAATGGCTTTTTTTTTATTGTCAAATTTATATTTATTTTTCAAATCGATTAAATCGATGCAAAATTTCTATTAAGCAGATAAAAAAAATATAATTTGCTTTCTGCTTTCGAAAATCAATATTAAATTGGAAAATTCCAATATTTCAACACATATTTTTTTTATTCGCTCGCATTCAATATTAATTATAGCAGGCTTTGCATTTCTAATATACCTAATTTATTTATACTCAATTTTATTTTCTTTCAATTCCATTAAGTGTTACATAAAAAAAAACGGAAGGAGATTTGATCAATTCAGCCAAACATATTACACTTTTTTCGGATGATTTTTTTTTAAGTTACGCATTGGTGGTTAAGTTATTTAATATTGGCTTTATATTTTCAACGAGCAAATTATATGATTTGGTATTTTATTTTTCAAGACATATTCAAACCAGCAAAATGAATGCATTTGGATGAAGCAACTATAACTGAATGTTGCACATTACAATTTACGCATATGCAATTCCAAAAAGTATCGAATATTACACATGATAATAAAAAAAAGCCATACCGTATGGTGTAAAGCATCAATAAAAGACATGTTTTTTTAAATCATAAAATTGAATTCATTAATAAAATTGCGAATAACGACAGTTTATTGGAGTATAATTTTCAACAGTTCGAATAACATAATATAAATAAAGTTTAAACTAAAGGTTTTGGCAAATGGGTACCCTCGGCTTTGAAGCCATTCTCATCTGCCGTCCATTGTACAGTGTATAAAATTCCATCTGGAGCTGTGTATGAGTATGAACCATGTTTGGCCAAGAAATAACCTTCTGGCCCTTGACGCAATTCACCACTTTCATCGGACTGGATATTGTTGCTTGTTTCATATCTGCAATTTGGGACAGAAAAGAATGATTTTTGGACAAAATATGCAAAAATATTGATTTTTAATTTAGTTAAATTATTTAAAACACTTTGACAAACTACACTCTTTGAAAAAAAAACACACACACTTTTTTCACACCAAAATATATTGAAGAATTTCTCAGGTGGAGATGTATATGATAATTGGGGTTCATTGACATTAGATTATGATTAAATTGGAAATTAAATTCTATTGGTATAAATCAAAAGTGCACACATACTGTGAATGGTAATCACCCACGCCAATGTTGCTGTTTTCGTTCTTCAAAACGGTTGCTGTTGAGTCTGGTGCTTGTGGAAATGCAATGGCGATGGCAACAATAGCTGCAAAAGCAATGATGACTTTCATGATGGATATTTGTGATTGCAACAGATGCTCGATTGAAAACAGCTGAATATAAACTAATATCGCTGCCATTCAATTCAGCCAATTTTATAGTGTACAATTCAAATGGTGCTCCTAACGGGACAGAAGAAATGGTGGCACGATTTTTTTTAGTTCGATTATGTGGTCAAAAACAAAGTGAAATCCCGTTATCAAATCTTTATTGTTTTTATGATAATTACTTCATAATTTTTTATTTACATCCATGCATTTTGTGATTTGATTGATTAGCTTTTAGGTTTGAATATTACATAAAACAAATCACTGTCAATATTTCTTCGGTTTTTTTTTATCTTTCGGTAAATATATGTATATATCACAATTTGAGTCTCCGTTAAGCAACTTAATGACATAATATTATCAACATCCACGAAGTGGGTGCCAAAAATATGACAACAAAAAATGAGTTCAACGATAAGTGTTAACATTTATTCTGTTTGCGATGAAATGTGCAAATTTTAAATGTTTATTTGCATCCAGATTGATGTTTAACATCACAAAAAATAAGTTTGTTTTATTCATGTAACATAACGGCTACCACCGTTATCACATTTTTAAAAAAATGTCATAAATTTTCCTTGAGAAAATCTAACACAAGAATATTGCATGAATTTGCAAAAATATTTAAAAATGCAACATACCAAAGACAAACAATTGGACAAAAACTGCTGGCCCTTTAACTCGTTCTCCGGTGATGTAATTTTTAGACGATTTTTTACCTTAAATTTAAGAGTTTATTCATCGGAAAGTGAAAAAATAGATTTCGAACAAAATTTCGACCAAATTCATTAAATCATTGAAAAAAATATATATATTAGTGAAAAATTCATGAACCAAAGATGGTGAACTGGTTTTATTTAAAAAAAAAAAAAGAAGAAGAGATAAACAACTGTGATCAAGACCAAATACGCCATGCATCTCAATCATTGGCGATACCGTGCACATATCACAGACAAAACGATTCCTCCATAACAAACCAAAGCGCATACAAAATGACCAATTTTAATGGTTTGAAACACGCTAATTTTTTGGCGAATAATCTGGCATCAAGTATATAATAATAATACCGTAACCTTTTAACAAAAATATATTAAAATAATTTATTTATATTTTATGCCATATTTGTGTTCCATTATAATCCATTTTTGGTGTGATGAGACGGTGTGTATCTGTCCATATTTCCTTCTCTTCAGCTTTTTCAATGGATTCACATCTAAGCCTCATCGCAGATGTTATTTCGGATGAAGGTTTGTTTCACGTTATCATCTTAACGTTTCATTAAAATATATTCATATTTATGATGTCAATGGAATTATGCTTTTTTTTGGGCGCCAATATACCCAAAAACGCATGCTAAAAACAATGGAAGAATTAGCGAGAAACCAAAATTAATTTATAAACTATTTATGAGGAGGAAAAAACAACAAAGTCTTGCCATTCATGATCTTAATACTCTGAGAAATGATGAAAATTGGTAAAATGATATTATTACTTCTTTTTTTTTTTAATCGAGTAAGAAACCAACTCAAGATTATCATGTATTTATCACCGTTATTGTTATTAATCTTTGCTTTTGGTTTCGTTTTCATTTTGCACATTTTGTTGAAAGTGAAACACATAACGCATGCCGGCCTTCACACATTTTATTCAATAGACAAGAAGTGAGCGAGAGAAACAGGCAAGAAGAAAATACCAAAAATAATCGAAACAACGTTCCACCGATGCGCGCACTGTGTGATGGACCAGTTCAAAAATATTAGTTTGAATTGATGTGAACGTACACACCAATATGCATACGTCCATTTAATCGCGTATTCGTCTAAATATCATCAGATGACAGACATGTGCATGATCACAATGAACTGTTGTCCAATTAATATTCATTCATTGATTTTTTTTTTGAATTCTCTATTTCTCGAGGCAAAATATTCCTTTGAAATGTTTCAAAATGTATGAGACTTATTTGATGAAACTTAGTGATAAGGAAGTAAGGTGCATATCTATTATTGAATGCTTGAGGCAGAAACAGACTAAGAAGAAGCTGCATTACATTGGAAACGTGTCAATATGAATGCTGACCCACCCAGCAGTTTGTTAGTTTTTTCTCGTATATAAAGCCGGTAGTTGTGTTGAATCAACATCACATATCAACTGGCTGTTCAGCAAGTAACAAGTGGAAAAAAACCCGAAAAAAAAAATCCAACATGAAATTCGTCATTGTTCTCGCTGCCCTTTTAGCTGTCGCTTTGGCCGCACCACCATCGAACCCAGAATCTCAAGCCACTATTATTACACAAAACGCTGATATTGATCCACAAGGAAACTACGGAAACGAGTAAGTGTTTATTTTTTATTTCTTCATCGATTATTGCGCATCGAAAATTGTTTTGCATATTCACTATTCTTGAAAGTACAAAGACCTATTTTCAATGCGAATATTTCGAGAAATGTGAACGAATTATGTACAACATTATGTAAATTTTTTGGTTTTTTTTTTTTTGGAAAATTGATATTTCAAATGATTTTTTATTCAATTTTTCTTCCTTGATTTTCGTGTGTAGAGTCGAAACCTCAAACGGCATTTCAGCCCAGGAACAAGGTCAATTGAAACCAAATCCATCACCAAAATCTGATGAACCAGCTGCTTTCATCGCTGTTCAAGGCCAATTCTCATACACTGCTCCAGACGGTCAATTATACACCGTTCGTTATGGTAACTATTATTTTGGATATTTTTTGAAAATTAACATTTAATCATTTGATATAACAATTTTTAATTTGAATATTAAATTTTCTTTTAAATTTAAATCAGTTGCTGATGAAAAAGGTTTCCAACCAGAAGCCGCCCATTTACCCGTTTCCCCAGTTGCTTAAATCACTTTGTATCATCGAAAAAATCTAAGTCATCTGTGATTTGATAGTTGAGACACAACACCATGTACTGACTGACTCGTTCACAAATTAGATAATAATAAAAAAATCTTGAAAAATTATAAAACATTCTTTTTTTATTTGCAATGGATTTTGTTTCTAATGAACGAACTACTAGACATATTGCTCTGAAATAAACTTAAATAAAAGATTTATGGAATGGCTATTGAAAAAAGGAAAATGGTAGAAAAACAATACATAATCAATTTCACACCATATACTATTACGCTAGCTATTACATGAAATCGTTCTATTATACACTTTGTCGGACATACTTTACAAATCTTTTACTCCATAAATGGATTTTTTTAATTGGGATCAAAATAGCAGATTTTAAAACCGACTTAACCCTCTAGTGCATAGCCCTGTCTTAGGCAGGGTGTATAAATTATTGTCTAAAATATATAATTAAAAACAAAAGATTCTATTTATGAATTAAAATATATTCGGCAGGGTTCAGGCTTTCATTTGCCGGTCATTTGACAAGTTTTGTTCTCCAATTTTGTCAATAGCATTTTTTGAGTAAACTATGCAATTTTTTGAATTTTGATTATTTATTTAAGGAATTTTAAACCAAAATAATCATAGAAAAATAGTTCCATGTCGAAAAAAAATTAATGCATTAGAGGGTTGAATCATTTTTGGTTAATTATCGCACCTCTTTTTGTTATTCTCTTTGGACGACAAGAATTTTGAAACGCAAAAAAGATTAGATATTTGAATATCGAGACGTTTTTATGTTCTTGAAGTTCTTGTGGTTGAGTTTATGTGAAATGTTGTTTGTTATTGTAATTTTGTGACATTTGCAGACATTGAATAAATTAAAGCAAAATGCTATGATAAAATGTACTATTATGCATGAAAATTTTTACTCGTTTGAATGAATGCTCGTAAAAACATACAAAATTTTCAATAATAAAGGCCATGATGATCATTACTATATCTTTTTTTTCGTGTTCTTTTACTTACTTTCACTTATTACCTACGTTTGTAATGGCGAGACTAAAAACAAAATCGTCAGACATAAGATATCCAATCCATATTCATAGTGTCGGAGTCCATATGCTGTGGTAAGATATGTCATACAAAAGATGATATCTATTTCAAATTGAGTGATTTACGAAGCAAAATTGATTTTTATCAATAACATTTCGTGATGTTTCGCATTGTATCACTTGAAAAATGGGTCTTATCATATTAGCATGCAAACATAAAATGCATGTTCGGTGATTTATTTTATATGCTATGGAAATTCGTTTGAAGTCATCCAATAACCTTTGGATATAGAGAGATATCAATCGTAAATGATTGCATAAATATCAAAATTAATTTTTTTTGGAGTTTGAGCGGCGATCCTTTTTCTATAATATTATAGTAAATTCGCTGAATTCCATTCACATTTAAATTCAAGAATTTTTTAATATGAAATATCACTCGTTTTTTTTGCTTCGAAAAAAAAATTCTGATGTAATTTCTTTTTCAAATTTTAAGTGTTCAATGTTAAAAAAAAAACTTTCCGTTATAGCAGAAAAGAAGATAGATCGGATAGCGTGGCATCTGAACATCTAATTTAATATATTCTGACCTTCACACATATATTTTTTCTTCATTGTCTACTTCGAGACAAAAAAAGGTTAAGTCAATGCTTCTTTGATAACAATTTAATACACCTCCAATGATCGAATGGACAGTCAGCATAGTAAATATGTCAACGAATTTTAAAACTTTATTTCTTCGACGCACAAATATTCAGGACAATTTTCTTTACACTGCATGCAAGTACACTCAATGTCGCAATGAATAAATATTAAAAGAAGAAAGTTTGCAAAAACGAAAGGACGCTCATTCGGTAAAAAAAATTATATATGTTGAATTGAAGATGACCGTCATGTTTTTAGGGGTCATATATCCGATGTGTTTCATGATAATCTGTTTTATGAAAAGATCTGTGAATTCGAAAACAGCCAAAAATATAAATGGATTAAGAATGAGACATAATTTGAAAATGTTTTTTTTTTTTTTTTTTTTGCCATATCGTGCCAAATGATCAGCGAAAATGTGTTGTAAACTCTTTAACACACACATTTACATATACATACGCATTCATATGGTGTTCGTTGTATCACTGTTAGATGCGGTTGATTCGCTAAATATTCATTGAATTGTTTTCTCTTTCATTTTACATTAAAATGTTATGATGTTGGATCCGAAGAGTGAGCGAGAGTATAATACAAACAGAGATCGATTCACACGCTAAGCCATATGTAAAATATTCATCTGCAAATCAGCTATTTTGATTAACATTCGTTCCGTTGCTAAATACTCAAAACCAAAAGAAGTAGAAGGCTAAATGTCCATTGTAATGATGCGATCATGTGTTGAAAATTTTGTATAAAAGACGATCGAAGATCAAGAGTTGGTATCACACATCAACTAGCTCTTCAGCAAGTAACAAGTGACAATTTAAAAAAATCAAAATGAAATTCGTCGTAGCTCTCGTTGCCCTCTTCGCCGTCGCTTTGGCCGCACCACAAAATCCAGATGCATCAGCAACAATTGTTCAACAAACTTCTGATATTGATCCACAAGGAAACTTCCAAAACTCGTAAGTTCGATTTTAGTCATTGTTTTGTAATTTCACCCATTTTTTCCGATATGGAACAAAATCGATGCGAATTTATCGAAAAAAGTGAATTACATTTGCACATTTCTTATTGTTTCGTTATTTTCATTTTGTATTTGACATATTCAACGAATAATTAATCATTTTTTCGTTTTTCTTCTAGAGTCCAAACCTCAAACGGAATTCAAGAGCAAGCACAAGGTAATTTGGTAGATAACCCAGCACGAGCATCGCCTGAAGATCCAACTGCTTACATCACACAACAAGGTTCATACTCATACACTGCCCCAGATGGTCAACAAATCACCGTTGACTGGACTGCCGATAAAGAAGGTTTCCATCCAAAAGTAAGTATATCGATCTCTTTAAATTTCTGTCTCTCTTCAATTTCAAGCGTTGTTAATTTATTTACTTTATTATTATTTCTTTGAACAGGGTGCACATTTGCCAGTTGCTCCAGTTGCTTAAGTCAATCAACCACGATGATTTCTCGATAGACATTATATACAAAATAACATCATGTATGGTATTATCGGAACATTAGTTAATAAATAAAAAAAAAGTCGCAAAAAAACCATGTATACAATCTTTTATTTGTCAACAGCTTTTTTTCTCACAGGAACCCATTTGGATTATTAGGTTATAAGTTTTTGTGAAAAAGATAGAAAGTGAACATACATAAAATAAAACATACAAGAAAATGTGCGACGAAAAAGTGAACAATTGGCTATCGATATGACTTTTACTACTCGAAAGATCAAACTTCGAAGTGATGAGAAACACATGATCATAATAGAATTTATAAGATTCTCTTTTGATCAATATTCCTTTTTTACTTTTGGTGAAGATTAATAAAATAAGATGAGACATCTATTCGTAATTGAGATCACATAGGATTGGATAAACGTAATATTTCACTTGAATAGTTAGTTTTGAATTGATGTGTATTTTTATGCTAAATTGGTCAATCTATTAAATTTTGCCTCTTTAGTTGCAATAATTACTATTACATTGATCGACATGCCCCAATAGGTTTAAACGGGAGGAAAATTGATGATTAGACTTTTGTTACTATAGAGAATCTATTTTCCAAAAATAATTATTTTTTGGGAGAGCATCTTTTCAATTTGTATTTCAGAGGAATTTCCATTCTGATAAAAGGTAACTGGCAAAACTCAAAATAATCCAACTTAAATGTCATTTTACCAATATTGTAACCGCGTTTTTTTTTTCAATCATGATTAAGCACAAAAATAAGCGTTAACATTTTCACTTTATGGTTTCGCTTCGGGATTTTTGTAAATTGTTTACTCAAATAACACAAAAAATTGCCTGTTTTTTATATCGATATTCGTCTACTATACTGTATTTTAAACAAATTTAGTTTCTTATAATACACTAAAACTTCTCAAAAACGGATCAAACTTCTTAATAATCATATCGAGGTTTATTTTTTTCAAAACAAGTATTTGAAAATCAAGTTGAATGAAAGTTGAAAATCATTGTCATTTGATATTTATTCACAAAAAATTATCGATATGTAATTAAAAAATATTAAGAATATTTGTGGAATGGACCAGAAAACTGACGAAATTGTTCTATAAGTGACTCGAGAGTTTATTTTCACGCATTTTCACGAATGAAAAAATGAGAGTTTTCAATAGATTTTCCACTATTTGGACGTACGACTTCCACTTTTGGCAGATGGTTTCATTAAGAAGATAAATTGGCTACATACTCAAAATTTCGTGTAATCATTTTTTCCAGGTGAAAGGTTTCACTGTACTAAAATCAATTGAAACTATTAAGTCGACCAATCTAAACCTATTTTATTTAAACCTTTCAATATATAAATTTATTCTGAAAGTATGAATCAATATGCTCACTGATTTATGATCACCGAGTTATCTGAATCAACTGATTAACAGAAACCAGAAAGATAAGAATTCTTATCTGAAGGTCCTATGCTCCACTAGGAGTTAAATGAAATATAAAAATGAATCATTGCGGCAACTCAACTGCAATAACCAATGAAATTCGATATAATTGCTTCGACGAATTCAAAAGAGGTTTTCAATATTGAGAAATGTAACTTTCATAATTTGCAATGAATATACGTAAATGTTGTGCGACAATTTACGTGATATTTTTTTTTTGGTAAAGAGGTAAAACACCTATTCCATGCGTGGATATTTTAGTGCCAATAAAATTGTCTCTCACAACGTCAGCAGCGAGATGAAAAGGTGTCATTCAATATCAATAATCAGACGCTCAATGTATATGCACAAATTTACGTTCCAGTTGCAAATGTTCATTACCATCTAAACACGGTTTGAATGCATAAATAAAATTTACAATTTAAATCACAATAAAATCGATACACCAAAGGAAGCAGCATATTGAGATGGGTATTTTGGATGATGCAGACCATCCAAGTGCACACCAAAAGAATAATGAGATGTTGATGTTGTCTTATTTGCCAATGAACTTTATAGAGTGCTAAATAGCTCGATTGAATGAAGCTACGAATGTTTTTGATTATAATATTTAATATTTTTCCGGTGTTAGGACTTTATTTCATAATTTGGTCAACTAGTTTTGGATTTGGATTAAGAACGTGCTATTCAACATGGAAACATTTCATTGTATATATTATATTCGCATCACGAACCATTCACAATTTACGTAAAATATTTGTATTTAAATAGATATAAAAATAAATTTTTGTATTAAAACATAGCAAAATCTAGTGGCGGATCCAATAAATATTCATCATATTTTTTATTGTTGCTAGATAGATATTCTTCAAATTGTCAACACACAGAGTGAGCGGGAGTAAAGCAAAATAAGAAAAGAGTCTTTCACACAGCAATCCATATAAGATTCAACTATAAACAAGCTTTTTTTTAATCAACGTATATACAAAACTGTTGCTTAAGACTCAACACTAAAAGAAATAGAAGGCTAAATGGCTAAATTGGGATGATGCGATTGTGTATTAATACACCGCTTGTTACACATTTGACACACACCGCTGGTTTTTGAGTATAAAAGGCGATCGAAGATCAAGAGCTGGTATCACACATCAACTAGCTCTTCAGCAAGTAACAAGTGAAAATTTAAAAAAAAATCAAAATGAAATTCGTCGTAGCTCTCGTTGCCCTCTTC
>NW_022197544.1:3496364-3688774 GCF_009176525.2 Contarinia nasturtii
CAATGTTGTCATTTTTATTGAAAATCTTGATCTTTCGCTTTTGAAAATGATACATATTCGTAATAATATTTAGTCAATACCTCCATAAAAAAGAAAACTCATTTCATTTCTTCGTCCAAAAAGTTACTTCTTGGTGTATTTATTTATAAATAATATCTAACAGTGCAAAACGGTTTTCTATTCTAAAAGATTATCCTATTTTTACTTAAATGAAAAATATCTGTTAATTTTATGGTTTGAAAATGCATTCAGTCCATTGACCACTATAAAAATGGATGCGCATATACCTGTTTTTATATATAAATGTCACATATTCTAAAAAAAGGAAAATAAAATTGAAATCGATCCATGCGTAAGCGATAAAAGAATAAATGTTTCTTTTGTTGTGTGTTTTTGCCTTATGACTATCGTTGAGCCCTTTTTAAACTACTATTTCTATCTTTGGAAGAAATATTAAAGACTTATTTAGCTACAAGAGCGCATTATTTGACTGTTTTTGTTTCATTTTTACTCTCTGTTATTATCAAAACTATTTCAAATCTTTGGGTCATATTTGTCGGTCACAAACAGTCATAAGATGATGAACTTGGTACTTTATACTAGTGTATGTTTCGCGTATTGGCTGTAATTCCAATTATAGACACAATTCGAAGAAGCCACGATTCGTTGATAGACAGAGACATTCTGCATTATCATGTGGTCGGAATATTGTATGTATATCATATGTAAATGTCAGATGAGATGTGGGCGGTAAATTCATTGTGTATAAAAGTTTTGATGAAATTTAATAAGAAAAATCAAAATGAATGCATTTGTTTGTGTATGTGTATGACAATATCATACATTTGCGGTTGATGTTGTTTTGCACTCTCATTCTTTCCCTTAACTAAAATCAATATTAGACTATAATAATAAATAGAAGCGCTTATAGGAGTTATTCATGTACACAATAAGTTAAAAACAAAATGCCAAGAATGTGAATTGAAATTCCCGCGTGATTAATGTCGGCTCGATGGAAATTCATGCAAAAAGTTATTTATGTACACTGTGAATATTGTCGTTTTCGTTGTAATGCGAATGAAACTCGAGGCATTTTATTATGACAGTTATATTGGTTTTTGTCAATAAATATCAATTGACGACAAGCTGTATTCGAGCTTTTGAAATGAAAAAAAAAACAGCTCAAATTTCAAGTGACCAAAAATCATCGAAACAAAAGCAATCGTCGATGAGAAAAGGTACTATTCGAAAAATAAGTCGAAAAAAGCAAAAAAACCAGACATTTATCGACAAATCTATGTAAATATGTCTGAATGTTTTCCATCGACTATCCGTTTAGACGCCTTTTCATCACGAAATACAAAATGCAAACAAGTCACCAAAAGTGGTGAGCCGCACGTTCGTTCGTAGCAATTTGAAAATCAGTTTTTATTCGTACGTTCGTTTTTCATTGTTTAACTTGTGAATGAATTGAAGAAAAACAAATTTTTCAATTCCTAAAATAGATTCGTATTGGTTCAAAGGTTTGTTTATTTTATCTAGTGTAAACTTCATCTGCGAAAAAATTGATGAGCAAAAAAAGTGTTCACTTTCAAAATTCAAAAAAAAATCCAAAATTAAAAAAAAAAAATATTTTCCTGGGTTTAGAATGAAGCTATGATTTCTACGAACGGACGAAAATTTTATTTTTAATGACTACGAACGAACGAACTAGTATTTGTATGTATTCGGTGGCCAATATTGGCCGTCATCTGTTGAATAACGGTTGTTGCGATTGTCATTATGCACGTTAACAATACCATCGCCGACAACAGCATGTTATTGCCTTGTGTAGTTATATGATTGGATAGCGCCATACTTTGTGTTGTTTGCAGATTATCCATAAAATAATGATATGGACAATGACTTGCTTCTTTGACTAATGCTGTAAAATTGGGATATCGAATAATTTCAGCGGCCTGTTTGGAAGCAAAGAGAATAGAAAAGAAATATCATCACAATTCTGGGGTGAAAGTTCATTGGAAATGAATTTACGATAATGATTTTTGTTTAATACTTACCACAGAAATGCTTTCATTGGACACACGACAAAATGTCATATGCTTTCCGGTTAAAACGGTTTGTTCAACTCGACGCGTAAACAATGGCTCAGTCCACGGTAACTGATTTAAATGAGCCATAAATGATCGATCATGAAATTCCACCGGATCTGATATAATCAGTTTGTCTGTATGGGGAAAAATGAATAAGAATCAAAATCAATAAATCAAATTTGTGGTTTGTTGTTGATTTATTGTATCTTTCATACGAGACGATTTATAATAAACAATATGCGCACATATCCAAATGACATTCCACATTGTTTCTAATGAAACACGGGTGAAAATTCAAAATTCACAACCTCATTTTTCATTTACACTCAATTTACTATATTCAATTTGCGAATTAATTTCTTTTTTGTTTATTAAACGATTTATTTGTCTCAAATGATTTCTTCATCGTGGAATTTATTTGAAAATGTCGATACTCACTCAAAATGGATTCCTGTTGAAGTGCATCTTCCTGGACAATTGTATATTCTTTTGCATTTTTCAAGGCTTCGATGGCTCTTAAATTGTTTTCGTCATCAATATGGCCTCCTGGTGGAAAATTTGGAAAAACCGTTGTTGGCAACAAATCCAAAGCATTGCTGAATCCCAAAAAATAATAATAAATCAAAATCAATTTAATTACATAAACAAATTTGTGAGTAAAATTGATCATAATTCAATACAAACCCATTGTAGAGAAACAGATTTTCAACGTCAGTCATGTTCATTGAGTTAAATTCGTAAACGCCGAATATTTCAAAGAATTCTTTAACCGGCGTCATACTGTAACAGCCAGCCAAATCAATTTTCGGATAATAGGTGATAAACGATAAGCACATTTCTTGTTTCGTTGAATAACCGCCGAAGGTGGGACGCTTTCGATTCAATGTCTTTATATAACATAAAATGTAACAACAAAAGAAAAAAACGAAATAAATAACGAAAATTCATTCCATTAGACCGCAGACACCCGAATCGATTACATTATTAGCGATTCAATGATTGTCGATTATTATCATGCAAATTCACACAACGTTGCGACACTTACCTCATAAGCACAGTCTGTAATCAGATAGTCGCCCGGTAAAATAGTCGTTTCATTCTCTAATTGGCGCACTTGTTGATAATTGAAATCATAAGTGTCATCTTCAATAATGCGATCCAATTCAATGCCATTACGCACATGGCGCAATTTCATTTTACGGCCAGCCACATGCGAATGCAATGTTGCCGATATTATGTTAATTCCCGTCTCAGGAAACATCTAACCACAACCAAAATAAAATAGAACGAAAAAATAAAAATCAAATTCACTGACATTGAACTAGAAAGAAGAAATGGCATTTTTTCTACGTCTTCAAGTTAATGTAAATGTGAATGTATTATTACCGTTGATGTACATGATGGTCCGCATATTCCAACGTTTCGATAGAGTTTTTGTCGGGGTGGAATTAATTGTGTATCAGATACGGACACACCAGATATCATCATACCACCGTCCTCTTTGCGCAGATGTCGTGTATAGTGAATGCGAAAGCCAGAATGGTCGATTACTTCAGGCGAAAAGGTGAAAGAAAAAGAAATATACACGATTATCGAAATAGGTTCATTGAAAAGGTGCTTTGTCAAACTTACTTCGCTTTGCATTTGGATTGTCGTAGTGAATTTCTAGCATATAATATTTGGGACCGCTACGACCACCCATTGGGATGCCAACATGATGTGGCAAATATTGTCCTGTCAAATAGATTAATTTGATTAACATTTTGGTTTTTTTTTGTTTTCTCTTTAAATTCCATCGTATCTCTTATAAAAATATGATTCCGCTTTTATTTATCAAAACATAAACATTTTACCTGTCGAACTAATCGTCCAAACAGCGACCGGTGTTATACAAGCATCCCAATCGCGTGGCGTTAACAAATTACTATTGCACACGGCACCGCTACTCTTCACCCAAATATCCCATGACATTGGATCCGAACTTGGATACGCTGACGTTGAGCATTCAAATAATGTCATATGATGAACCAATGGCTTTGTAGTTTGACTGGAAATGAATTGTGTTTAATTCAATGGAATGTGTTCAAAAACAAAGGAAGACCAAAACAACCACATACGATATTACATTTCAAAACGTTCAAAATATCATAAGTGGTTAGGTGTCAAACGGAAGCATCCTTTATGGATGATTGAAAACAATGTTTGGTCAATGCAGAAAAACAACTTACGCTTCTTTTGTGAGCAGAGCTTCATAGCCAATGATATGATGTTTATCTTGTAGAGTGGGTGCTTTAAGGATTTTGCACCAATACAACGTATCCATTTCGGGCTCGATGGTAATCTGCAAAAATGAACATGCCTTAATTTTCTGTCGTCCACTCAATCCACAAAATAAATAAATAAAACTTTCTTATTTGCACTATTTTTCCATTGAACTGTTTCTTCATACCTTTTATAGTCATGGATTGTATAAAACAGATCAAATTTGCTGAAGATAGTTGTCTTTTATCAGTTCATGCCCGAAAAATGTATGACGGAACATACGTTCTTTCCAAACTCAGCAATGGAGTTCAAAGAGTGCAAAATTTGTTAAAATATTTGAAAATAGCTTATCTATGGTTTATGTGATGCTATAGTGTTGGATTTCTCGTTGCTTCATCGAGCCAATTTTCAGTTTTTTGCCAAACATGCGGTTCGATGTTGTTATTATTTTAGTTGGAATTATGTCATTTCTTTGAGTGAACTTTTATCGAATTTTCTCTTCGTGTAAACAATATTGTGTTGGCCACAATGTAATGAGTGGAAAAAAGCACAACTGTATATATTTGAAATTTTTGTCAAATACACACTTACGCTTTTGTGCTCGGTTTTCTTTTTTTTATATCACCGGGCGTGTATATCAAACGCACACCATTCAAATGGTTTGTTCAATTTTCATTTAAATCAGCATTATTATCCTTTTGATGAAGTGTCTCATCATCGGATTCGTACATTTTTTTGTAACTAGATTTGAATCGATATATGAAGAAAAATCACGGTAGATATCAATGAGCGATAAGATATAGGGGCTTTTCAGTAAACGACAAATGAATGAAATAGAGCGAATGAAAATCGACCAAATAAATATTCGCATCAATATGAAGGTATAGTATTCATCGTAATTCATTCAAGAGCTTGATGTGTGTGTGCGTGTGTATGTTTGTTCTGGTTGCATCGTTATTTCTATTCAATTCACTAAGAGATTTCGAATAAATACGCGTGGGTGGGCGGGTGCGCACCAACGACACAGAGACATATGTGCTTTCGCCTATTATTAAGGTATCAAATAATTAAATCCTCGGGCTTATGGCAAAATCTCAACGCTAACAAACGACTTGAATTGATCAATGTTGTAACGTGCATTGACGATTGGGCATGACCATACGGTGGTGGCAAGAGCAAAAAACTCATTTCTGCTTCTTGCGCCATCTCATTTCCTGAATATACACTACTGTTTGTGTGAGTTTTTGATACACACACAAGTCAAACGAACAGTAGTGTATATTCAGGGAATAAGATGGCGCAAGACGCGTAATGAATTTTTTGGTTCTTACCGCCACAGTATGGGGATGACACAGAGAACACACACACAAAAATGAACAAAGTCTGACAATTCAATCACAATGTGCTCGTTTCTTTCTTTTTTTTTCTCCCATCGTCATCACACTGTTATCACTTTGAAGCCCATAGTCATGAATGATAAACTTGCGTGCGGTTTTGGTTTTGAATATAAACATAATACACTCTGAAAGCGATTGAAAACAAAAACATTGTATTCGCAATGTGATCCGGATGCATGAGAAATCAAGCTAATCGAAGGCTCAAACGCATCTCAATCAATTGATTGACACTGAATTGTCCAATTTGAATTTCAAATTTTGTACACAATAAACTCGATACTCATACACATTGTCTCGTGCTCGTCTTCTTTCCCTTTGCTTCGCAAGTGGCGCTTCATTTCAACATTGTTTCTCATTTTTGCGTTGCTCTTTCATTCAGAGAAAAATACACGCAGATAAATGAACAAATGGGAAAATACACAGGATGTCATCACAATAACGTACAACCAGTTGATATATAATTTATGTATTTTCCTTTCATAAAATATGAACTTCACTTTTGATAATTTTGTTGGCAAGTTTGTTGGACACGTTTCCGCATTCGAATGTATTTATTTTCTTACTCTCATTATTCGTTCAATATATTTTTCATCATTGTCATATTTGCAATGACATTTATTTGACGTTTTTTTTTTCAATCTTCTGATATATCAAGATTCATAATTTATGCACTAAGAAGAAAACTATATAAATTCGATAATGTGGAATAAAAATGAATATGCCAAAGAATGTTGAAATTTTGATAGAAGAACCTTTTTGAAGAATCTTTTTTTAACCGGAAGATTTCCAGGCACTTGGAAATGTAAATCGACATCATTAGCTGACTGGATCATTTCAATTAAAATAAATGATCTGCCAAAGACTATGAGGAAAAGACGCTTTAGCTTAAGTCTCGACAGTTAGAAAAAAGAACCCGTATAAATTCGTCAGAATAAATGTCACAGTCGTTCTTTCTCAGAAATATGTTATTTTAAAGTGACAAAAATCATCAATGAAATTGACAAGCGCGCGCAAGCACAACGTATCCAAAAAAATATTCAACGGAATCAGAGAGCAGAATACACTCAGTTGATGGTAACGAGTTTCCGGTGAGGAAAACGCAACAACCAAACGGCAATTTTTTCTTCGAACCAAACACATTGGAGTATTTCTTTCAACTACCCGATCAATTTGTTATCATTATAAGCGGCACGTTCACCACCTCCAGCTACATAGTATTTGTTTTTGTTTTTCATCGATGGAAATCATTTTGGGTGGTGTGCGTGTTAATGCATGTATATGCACTTATAACTAGTTTAGTCTGGTCGTATTTTTAGCTCAAATGAAAATAAATAATGCAAAAAAATCCGATTGAACTTACGTTTTTTACCGTAACATCCCACTGACGCATATCACGATTATTTGCGTTGTGGCTTGGATTTGGTTTTTTCCACAATGGTGCTAGCATATGTATCGGCCGAACTCCACTGAATGTTCCATGCCATTTGAGATTACCGTAGATAGGATCTTTTTCAGCATATGTCCATAGCAATTTCATGGTATTTCCCTGTTTAAAATAGATAAAATCGTAAATAAGTTTAGGCAATCCATAGATGTCTCATCAATTAATAAATTAATAATAAATAAACATTGATGTAATTGTCGGGATTTGACATGTAGCCTTGACGAAAAAAAAACGAAGAATAAATAAATTGCAAATGAAAGAGAGATGGATTTTTTCTGCTTTGTTTCGGAAATTCGTTCCATAAATAACGCAAATGAAGAAAGTTTCACGTCATTATAATCCACAGACATGCAATTTTTCTATCTCCGTTGGTTTCTATTTATCAGAATTGCTCACTCGTTTTTTTCTCTTATCGGTTCTTTTCATATTTATGCTTTGTAAATAAAAAAAATGAATTCGCTTGAATATAGACAACGCAATTTATTTGCGATTGAAAATTAACTTACCCCGATGGTTACATCATGCGGATCACATGTTTCCAACGGACGTCTAAATTGAATTTGCGAATGCGTACCATTTTGATAGCCTTCTTCAGCAAGTACATTTTGAGTATCGTCTTGCACTGGAATGGTATTATCGCCGCCGGTTCCATGACAGTCCTGAAATCAATCACAAACAACATTTTCATTCTATATGTTTTGTTTTTTAAATTGATCTTTGCAGCATTTTATTTGCCTCCTGCTCTAATTAATATTACTTCTAAATATTCCGAAATAATGAAGATGATATGGGGACGAAAAACCAAAAAAATAAAAATATAACATTCACTCAACATTTTTTAGAATCTTCCAGAAAATATATGATTGGATTACACCATCATCAACAACAGCAAGAAAAAAAAGAAACGGTTCTTATACACATTCAAGCACATTATTGAAAAATGATATGTGCAACCAGGGAGCATAGTCGCATATATACATAATACATATTTACACAGTACCAAAGTGCCGCACATTACGAACGACGAGACTGAGAAAGGAGAAAACAGTTAGCAGATGGCTTGGAAATGACAGATGTTTTTTTTTTCATTCCATTTCGTTCAATATCTTGCCTCTGTCTCTCTTGATATTTTTTTCGGATTCATTTACTTGCTACTCAACGGTTCAAATTCATGATGAATATTTTTCGTATCGCGGTGTATTGACGAAGAAATGTAACTGTAAAATGAGAAGCTGTTGTTGATTGAATTTTGCAAGTTTAGTTCTTTTTTTATTATTAAATAACAATGCAAAATGTCACAAATATACATATTCATGCATGCATTCGCACGAGAGTGGTCTTTTTTTCTATATATGTGTTCAATTTCACTGCGTGCAGCTGAGGGTTACACAAGATAAGGGACGACCAATTAAATATTTAAAAGAACGATTCAACAATGATCACGATTATTATGCTACCCGATGATTGTTTGAAATGTCTCACATGCACATTCAACTGTGAAAGGTGAACTGAATACAAATGGCAAATGTAAATACACTTCATCGAGAGAAAGTAGGTAATAAAAGGGAAGAGAACGAGAATGATCACTTTGATGTGTGACCGGCCGTGCCGAGGATACAATCTGACAGCGGTGCGTCTGTACATACATTTTATTTAGACGGATGCAAAAGCATTTCCTTCCGTTTCTTTCTTCTTCTTTTTCAATCGTTTTTTTGTGTCTTCATCTTTTCGATGTGGTTATGCACCGGTAACATTCACCAGTATCCTCTAATTCACACGAACTGTGATGTGTATCTCGTGTGCATTGTGGATTTTAATAAAACATTTCAAGTTGACAGTTTGACATTCACATGCCCGAATTGCTCAACAAAACGACCGAAAAGCGAAAAAAAAGGAGAGAAATAAATGAAATGCCATTGCATCGTTGCTGCTACTTCTGTCGTCGGTATCTGTTTTTTCCGCTTGATTTGGCCATGCTTATTTTAAAATTGCAAGAAGCTACTGTCATTTATTTGGTGCCAGTCTAAATTAATATTCAGCATGAAACGAGGAATTATTTTTAAAGCAGCTAATTGACTCTCCAATGTCATACTTTAATTACTGCATAACTCAACTCAACTCAACTCGCAAACACATAAAGCGTGTACAGTCAAATGTGTCGGTGTGAGTGTGAATTTTTATAAGATGTACATTTTTATGGTCTTCTGTGTTCATGTCGCGAGCATTTTGCATTTCCGTTTTTCGTGCATATTTATCTCTTTTGAAAAAAAAAACACACACACATTTAACTGTCATTGATCCGCACACAAAAAAAACGAAACGCGATGTTGTTGGAAGAGATCAGGAATTATGCATCGTTGCATTCGAATATCAACGCACTGCATTCAATAGAAGAATAACAAAAAGTTGTTGAAAAAAATCAACAACAACATGTACACGCCAAATATAAGAATTGCGCTCATTTTAGTACCTTGCATCATGGAAATTAGTTCCATTGATTTGAGATGATAGAGTCTTTTTTGTGTGGTTTTAAATGATGCACACTGGGTTTTTGATGAAAGCGAATTTTTGATGAAACGGTGGAATTTCACGTTGCTGTATCAAGTAACAAAAATGAATTTAAACATAATATTCCAACCGACCATTTACGTCGCTACTCTACCATTGCCGTCATCGCTTTGGACACGAAAACCACAACATTGAACGAAAAGAAAAACTGTGGACAGCAGCTACAGCAAGATGAAATTGACTTTGGGAATTTTTGTGTTGCAATTGAATTGCACCTATTTCGTGTCTTGGTGCATTAGTTGAAAAGTTTATGTCGTTCATAAAATAACCTATTTTACTTGAGCACAATCCAGCAACGGTGGTGCCCGAGCATTGCATTTCTATCTCGATGTGCATTTCGGTGTTCTTTCGAAATTCAAGACGAATATTTCAAATTCTTATTACTTTTGCACGTAAGTTGTGTGTTGCTCAGAATGCCGGATGTGAGAAATAATATTGCTGGCAATATCAACGAACAAAAACAAAACACCAAAAAGAACGTCTAGTTTCGACTATTTCAATAATTCAGTTTATTTTTTACAAAGAAGAGTCTCGCCGTCGTTTGAGATGGTCACGCCATTTGGTTATTACTTTGCATAACCATATTATAAGAGAGAATGAAACTATTTGAATTCTCAATCGAAAGATTTCGTAAAATTGATTTTGTAACATTCTATTGTGTTTGGATAGAGATGAATGAAAATGTAAGTCTTCAATCAAATTAAAAAAAAAGTAGTGCCAAAGTGGAATTTAGCACTTTGTGATAAAACAAATCGGTGTAAAAACTCAAGTGCAAAGTAATCGCCTCCTTTTGTGAATTATATCTCTGTTGAATATTCAGCCACTTTTATTCTCTAGAATCCGCAAAAGCGGTGTATGCAATTTGGAATGCATTTCACGGAAATTCGGTCATAGGTTCATAATATTAATAGCAAGAAAAAGTCATGGCCAGAAAAAGTTGCACACGTTAAACTGGTTTGAATATAGTGAAAATGAGATTTAAATTCCAACCGCAAAACAATCGAAAGAAGAACATTTCGCACAAAAGAATGTTGACGATGATGGTGGTTTCAATAGCGGATTTAGTGCGGATGGTATGTGAAGATAATAATTGATTTCCGATTTTGCAAATGCGAATAAAACAAAGAAAAAAGTACGGCAAACCAATAAACAATACAAAGCGTAGGCCAAGCGAACGAAGTCACGAGACATGCACAAAATAAATTTCATTTTCAACCTTGCAATGCACTCAAAACACACATTTCGGTGCAAATAAGACGAAACATACTCACAAAACCGGCCCCAAAAATCGACAGACATACAATGAATGCACAGCCACCATCGTTCTTGCCATTCAATGAATCAATCGAACAGAACTGCATGTGCATAAAATACACGAGACAGCAAACGAAGAAAAATGAGAGAGAAAACAACACAACAAGAACAAGTTCGATAGTCTTCATTGTTGGGCCAAATGGAATGGCGCATGTAATGCATATATATAGATATGTATAAACGATTATGAACGTGAGAACCGAATTCGCAAACTACCTTCTTGCAATCATTTATTTACGTTTTCTCTTTCGCTTGTGCGTCTCGTTTATTTTTCACCTTAATAAATTGGCGATTACTTGTCTCTTCTCTCATTCGTTTCGGTTTATTATTGTTATTATGATCTTTTTTTTTATTGGATTCGCTGTTATTATTACTGGCATCCTTCTTGTCCATTAAACTTGTCCACCGAAACGACTGACTCGATGTGCGTGTGCACAATGTGCGCGCAAAGATTATTTTTCTTTTCCTCAATATTAAACGATTTAAAAGTGAATTGTGAACCCAGGTGAAAAATAACATCTTCTGCTGCAATGCAACTTTTGTTTGCAATTCCATAACATTTGCATGCAATTTCCCGAATTTTACGTTTAACTTGCTAATCGATTACGAATTGAAAATCAACTTCAAACATTTTTGCAATTTGTCGGTAAAATTCCACTTTGCATTGGTGAAATCAACTTCCGACCGCTTAAAAATTCAAATCAAAACATATGAAATGACTGAAAGATATAAAATATCCTACTGAATTACCACAGAAGAAGAAAGCGAATAAAGATTCTGTGTCGATATTTTGCATGCAAAATACTGGTAGTCGATGCCCTCCGGAGATTCTACTTGCTCAATGAAAGCGAAGAGGGCATTTAAATACAAAATTACGATGTGATAACTTCGTCTTTTTCCTGCATTGTTATTTCTTTTCGTCTTCTTCTGTTGTTTCGATTCGATTTTCTTGTGGCATGCCATATATTACGTATTTTAGTTTCTGTCATTTGATGCACATTTTTCTCTCTTTCTTTTTTTTTGTACTCTTACACACCTTGGCTTCTCTTGGATCATTCGGATTCGCAAACATTTTACGCTTTATCCGCTTCGATATGTTATTTGTTGAAATGAAGCAATTTAAATATACATCACTCGCACTGTGTTCTTTTTTACATGTTTTTTTTTATTTTTTTCTGCTGCTTTTTCTACCAACACCAGGAATTCCAATGATGATTCACTGATTTGTTCGCTCATTTCTCGATCAGTGTTCATTTTAAACCTACAAATCTTGTGTCAGTTTTTTTATTAACATCATTTCAACTTTCAAATGACCAGCATGCAATTTAGCCGAAAACGTTTAATTTCTGAATATTTGCGAGACGATGTTAGATGGGCAGAAATTGCTGCTATGAAAAGATTAAAAATACCATGTAAATAGTTACCATCATTCAGGATATGAAATCTGATTTTATATTGTGAAGCGTGCGCTTCAATGCGATTCTAGAAAATCTGTCCGAAAATTCAAGCTGAAGACTTTTTGATTGAGTTCGGAAGTGTCAATTCTTTTTTTTGCTTTCGCTTCCAATAGTAGTATATGTGTTTCCAACAAGTAACACACATTTTGACGTGATTTTCATTAAATCCAATTTTATGGTTGGCGCATTTGAAGAGCTCTCAAGTACATTGAAGTATACGTGCGCCAAGCATATAACGCACCTCATATGCATGTAACTATTACTATTTGGTCATTTTGTGGTATCAATTACAGTTCACTGGCATGCGCTTAAGTTATTTAATTTTAACTGGTAACAAATGGGCCTTCACTTGCACGATTGCACAGTGCACCGTTCATATGTATGAAATTTCAGACATTTTAAAAACGGTCACACTCGGATATGCCGTTCTCTCTCTCTCTCTCTCTCTCTCTCTCTCTCGTTAACTCTCAAGTCTCAACTGCAGCTGTTTTAAATGTGAAATACCATTGTATTTTAATTCGTTTTTGGTTTTGAGCTGAAGAAGATATGTAACGGAACGAAACGCATATAAAAACCATGTGTGAGAGGATAAAAAATATGATAATATCACCTAAAAGTACTATATTAACCCTCAATGTTCAGAAGGATCTTGGTGCCATTCACTTACATCCGACTAACTGTGTAGGAAAAAGGCACCCACTAATATGGGTGCGATGACTTACGTCGCACAAAAAATACGATCATATTTTTTGAGAAAAAAAAAGTATTCGAAGAAACAGGAAAACGAGGGATTAATGCATACAGAAAAAGGAAAAGGAATTTATTTCGATGAAAGAACACACGGAAAGAATACGAAACAAAAAAAAATTGGCGAAGAGCACATAGAAACCAGAAAATTATTTAAAAAAAAACTCAACACATAGAAAAGCGTCTGTTTTCTTTTTTTTTGTGGGTTGTTTGCGTATTTTTTCTGTCAGGATATCGTGTTGTCGTTATCACATTCGTACTTTTGTCGCTCATTCTTATTCTCTTTCGTTTGTCTGGCCTGGAATGTCTTTTTGTGTACTTTTTGATGTTCAGTTCTCAAATTT
Organism: Contarinia nasturtii; assembly: GCF_009176525.2. Lineage (NCBI taxonomy): Eukaryota > Metazoa > Arthropoda > Insecta > Diptera > Cecidomyiidae > Contarinia > Contarinia nasturtii. The sequence goes on from NW_022197544.1 coordinate 3,509,991, forward strand.
CAAATTGTTTTGAGCGTTTTTTTTAAGTTCTTTTTTTTCTCTTCTATCCATTGCTTTCTCCATTTTACCAATGTTCGCCAGCATTTACAATTGTTTGTCGTTTTCCCCCATCTCTTTTACTCTTCATATTTGTTTGCATAGCAAATACACTTCGCCAATGATTTTCTTACGCACACTCATGCATAGAAAAATTCCAAGAAAAAAAAGACACACACAAAAAAAAAATAAACAGAAAAGCGTTGAACGACAATCGAAATTTCGGGGGTTGAAAATGTTGTTCGATGTTGCCAACGCACAAATGCTTACGATAGTCATGACGCATTTAAGTATTTAAGAAACAAAATGTAGCCGCACATGACGTATGTGTTACAAACCAGAAAATCGACCATCTAATGTGCTTCGATAAATTGTGTAGCGCGTCCAATATGCATGCCGTATAACAAACGCCAATATTTAAGCAGTTTTTCTCTCTCTACATAATGCGGCATAAAATGTGTTCCGTTGAATTCAATAGTCCACAAAATAAATCCTATAATTCAACAGATATCCGAAAAACGTCTATTGGCGAAATGTATCGATAAGAAGTTATGGTATGTTTTTATGTTTCCGTCATGCCATTGCATGAAAATGGGGTACAATTCATCGCCGTGGTACTTGATTGTTGGCATTGTTGGTATTTTGTCACCCTTTTTGTCGTTTTCTCACACACTTTCAATGCATAAACCGACAACAACTACTAATGAACTAGCACCGTTAACGAATACACACACACACACATACAATTCAAATCCATTCATTTTTTCCACATAGATTTAACGTCATTTCATTTAATTGACTCTCTTCATTAGTACATTGCATTCGGTATATTTAATTCATTGAATATATGTTGATGATTCGTATATTTACCAGAACGTTTGCTTCACCGGTGCGATCGTCGATCCAAGCGAGAATTATATCGGCATCGCCAATTTTTTCACTTTTATACGAAAATCCTAATCCAATGTATCCGCGTGTATTAACGGTTGCACGAAATATAATATCTTTTTCAGTTTTTCTCCAATCCAATACAAATAGACCGTTTCCATCAAGAACTTCGGTACGAAGCCACTTTGTATGTTGACCACCATGTGAACTATGATGATTGTGAATATGATTTGCAAACACAACCGTCGATTGATTGCACAATACAAATAGTATTGTCACAACACTCACCAGCCAACGTATCACTAAATTTCCGTACATTTTTTTAATTTTCACCCATTTCATAGCACGATCACAAACAAATTTCAATTTCACTTCCTTCTTATTTCTGATTGAAATTATATCAATGTGACAATTTCATTAACAATTCACTTATAAACATCGTAGAACTGGTTAAGCAAACAAAAATAAATTCACTCAACGCGTCTTTGGCTGTTCGTGATGCGATCCAAGTATCACTTTTAATTCGCACGATACATTTAACCTTCTGAACGTTTTAACAACAAAAATTATACTAACGCATTAAATCGGTCGACGTTCTATAGCTAGTGGCAAACAAGCAACGCGCTCAAAATTTCAAACCAAACCAACGGAATAAAAACAACAACAAAACCTTCTGCATTACATACGCACACATGCATACACACACATATATACTGGCACTACGAATAGCATGAATAAGGGAAGAATCGAAACGAAAAACGATCGAGATGCGAAACGGTCGCAACACCGGTACCAAAAACCAAATCCAACACAACACACGGATGGCACACTCACAGCAAAACAAACGATTCGGTTTGCATGAAGTAGCACTGACGAAGTTGAAGAAGAGGGAGACAGCAGATTGACTATTGAGAAACAATTTCGTTTACAGTGAAGAATAGATATAAATAGAAAAAAAAACTAAAACTTTTTGAAGAAGAAAACACAAATCGATCATTCAATTCGATTAAATAAAAAGTGTGCAGTTTTAAAGCAAAATTGACGGTTTTTCTTCAGTCAGTTATTCGTTGGTTTTGTTATATGTATACTGTTGTGTATGTGTGTCAGGTAGGCAATGGTACTTTTTATAAGCTAAGAATATGAAGAAGAGAAAAGAAAGAAGAGAGAGAGATAGAGCAAGAAAAAAGGAACACACGACCATCCGTTACGACAACCGCCAGCATATGCTGAAATGCATCTTGATCCTGTTCCGTCCTCGCTCTTTTGCGCTGCATGTTAGGATTCCAGCCGACATGTGTGCGTGTATTTCAGTCTCTCTCTCTCTCTCTCTCTCTCTTCCTAAAAGTAAGAGGCAATTCCACGATCGTTGCATCGAGGATTGCTTTGTTTGTGTGTATGTCGAATTTTAGTTGATATTTATATTCAATGCACAAGCCACCACTGGCACGAACAAACCCAAATGAAGACAAGAAAATGCATGAATGCTAGACAAAATAAAAAACGAACAAAAAAAAATCGTTTTCTCTTCAACGAAGGAGTATGCATAACGAATAACCAAAGCATTGTGCTGTTGACGAGAGTAAAAGAGGAAACGAATATAGTCATAGGCTTATTAGTGCTGCTGTTGTTGTTATTGAGTTTCGTTGTGTTTGTATTTTCGTTTGCAGCAGCATTTGCAGAAAACGAGCAGATGTTCAAAAAAACAATTTTTTTCGAAGCCACTTTTGTTACGATATTTATGTGTGTGCGTGTATGTGCACAAGTGTACAACGCATCGGAATACAAAACGAGCAGAACGCGCTCAACTAGTTTAAACACTCCTCGTTATATATTCCATACAAAACGAATGAAAAAAAAAACTAAACGTAACATTCAAGCACAAACAATTGAATATAAACGTAGTATTTCAAACCCCAGTTTTTTTTGCTCTTGATACTCATAACCCATATGCAGATTCACCCGATATGTGGAGAATATCATATCGTCTAAAATGATTACAAAACTTTTATACCCGTAACCAGAGAATCTTGACCACAACAATCATTTTCAGAGCAACCAAATTTATACAAACGGACAATACGCTCGTTCTGCATATAATCGGATATTTTTTCTTCGCTTTAAAAATGCACGCATTCTCTTTATTTCGCAGATGAAATTCAAGATTTAATAAACTTTTGCATAATGTTTAAGGTCGTTTGAAGGCTATTCAATGCGTTGCTTCTATTTTATTGAGTAAATATTGCCAACACCAACGGCTCTTTTTACTTGTTTTGAATTACATACAAATGCGAACTGATTTCAATTACTTTAAAGTGAGAGTAACAATTTTACGAGTTTTTGATCATCCAATGCAACACCAGATATATTTAGAGCAAACACTCGAACAAATGAAAAATGCATGAGCATTGGTTACTCCTAAATTACTATTATTTTTCAACATTTTTGAAGTTATATTATGGAGAAAAGAAATAATTTTACCAAAAATTGATGCAATGTTCCTCATTTCAAAAGATGTAATATTTTTTTTCGTTCACATACTGCTGTTTAAGTCACATATATATATCATTCTCATAGAATTGTATTCAAACACATATTGTTAGAAAAGTATATTGAACCGAAAAAAGCATATTCACTAAAAAAAATAAAGGTAGTTTTTTTTCTTTCTGGATAAAATCGCATATCGCATATAAGTTCTCGATTCAAATAGTGATGTTAAACCATGCGAAAAGTTGTTGAGTTGGCGATGAATCAATGGCAATGATAAATATCCACTAAACCATTCGGTGGTGAGTTTGATATTTTGCAAATGCAAACATAAACCAAATACTTTGAAAGTTTGTAGAAAATTCGTCAAACAAAAAAGTTAAATTTTAAAATGTGTGCATTGACTTTATGAAAAATGTAACAAAGTCGAAGCGCTTGCAGTTTTCGCACGAATCGATATGACTAAAAAAAAAGTTAAAATGTGAGCGTACATGTAAAACAAAAGTTATTTTGTTCGAATTAGGTTTGTATTCAAATCAAATGCGTGCCAACAAAAAACGTTTGATCAAAATGGATGGACACAAAAACCATTATCGATTGCAATATATGGAAGAGCAATTGTATGAATTGATTTTCAATAATGACAATCACAATTGAAGTGCAAATATATTGACTGCCATATAAATTCAAACGACAGAAGGAGGGGGTGAAGAATTTAAGTAAATATACACATAAAATTGTGTCTATTCAGGCGTTAGTTTCGACTCTGTCAGTTCTTGAATGTCCCTGTCGCCCGTTTGAATGTCCAATGAACGATATAGCATATGACACATAGACTCAATTCCAACGGCAAGCGTGTATACGTTTTATGTTGATAGTTTCAAATAAATAAAAAATCAATCGCTTTCTCTAGCATAGCTTAAAGTTAATCGAGTATGCACAATGTAAGCATTCAAATATTTCAAGCGTCTGATGATGCTTGGCCGGTGACACTGTGCTACCAACTATATAAACAAACAAAATTGCTGCTATTGGCCCTGTTGTTGCTGCTGCAGAAATTAGATACTTTGGCCAGTTTCATTTGGAAACAGAGAGAGAGAAAAAAACATTGTCACACTCATCCTCGTCCTGTTTAATCTGTCGCAATGTTGTGTCGTCTTTTGCACAACCAAAATGTTGTATTCGATGAATGCCATCTATAAAAGTGGATAGTCATTGCATTCCATGTCATTTGCATCCAACATAAAAGTCAGTTTCACCAGTTTCTAGATTCTGTGTTATACTAATGTTGATCGTGGCTCATTTAGATCTCTAATCACATTATTCACACCGTATTAAAACCGAAGAGAGAGAGAGAGAGAGAGAGAGAGAGAGGGAGAGAAAATCATCACATTTTCTTTGTAGCATCAGCATGTTTTCGTATCTTATTTCTCTAAATCATTGTTTACATCCACAAATTGATTCGCATTCGGATAATTCGAAATAGAATAATGTATATGTATTTTTTTGAACCCCAATTAGTTTGGTTTACTTCGAAAATAGATTAAAAAAGGAAATGATAACAAGTAGCTAAGAGTACGAAAAATATCCGTAATTAAGGTATTGACATACATTTTTTGTCACACACACAAACCATTCTATTATGTACACCGACCCGTCTGCGTTTAAATCTCGGGTTTGGCTGGCGCGACAGTCACTCGCACATTTTTCGTACACACAAAACCACTAATTATCGCTACCAAATCTCCTTTTGTCGCTTTGTGTGTGTGGGAGTGGTTTCTTGTGCGAGCTTCAGTCACTCACTTCTTATGAGTTCAATTGTAAATCACATCGATTAAAGAACAAATATAATTAACGAATAGATTTAAAATTTCTGTAATAAAGTGAAGTTCGTTTGTGAAGTTTTTTATAAGATTTGCTATTTTTGAATTTTCATACATTTACATTTATTCACTGCAAACGAAGAAAGATTGAAAGAATATTTAGTGAATAAAAAACAACTCGATGGGTTGTATTAGATGAACTAGACTGCGGTTGTGAAGCATTTCATTTCAACGAGTTGACTTCCAGCTGTGATAACGATGAAACTCAATTCAAAATGATTTTTGTTGCAATTTTCAAGAATTATATCAAAATCCAGACACACCATGCATCTTGTCATTTCTTGGCATTTTTTTTCCTTTTTCTTTCTCTCTTTTTCTCAATACCGCATCAAATTCTATGAAAAGTATGAAAATCCAATTTAATTATAATGCCATTTCTCGTACATCTAACTCAAATACGAACGAGATATGGCTATAATGGATTTATATCGGACTTAATATCATCATTGTTTGAATCAATATGCTATCTAGGCTTGTCGGATTTTGTTCCTTTCGGAGACTACTTTGTCCGATGCCATAATTTGTTCACATTAAAAAGTCAAATTATGGATACTGAAAACACTACGCGGATAGTAAAGTGAAAATGATATGTTTTTCTCCAGTGTATCAGTATCCATCATTTGAGGTCCACAAAAATATCACATTTGGAGATTGAAACTACAAATTTTGGCATTGGACAGAAAAAGTCTCTGGCAAACATGTAAAAAAAATTGAACCAAATTATGGCGCGATACTCAATAATTTTTCATTTATTTATTTGGTTATTAGCGTATATAATTTTAAGCTGGAAAGTTGATCACTATATTTTGATTGTGATAAACAACGATAAACGTAAAACAATTCATATCTGCGCACATGTTTAATCGTACATATTCAAGGAATATATTGACAAGTTCATAAGCCATGTATTGTTATCATTTTTTTTACACATTCAATGCAATCATTTTTGTTTAATTCATTTTTCGAATTTATAATGCACGAAAAAAAAAATGCAACACGAATTGATAATTAATAATGATACCCTATAGGGGGTTCCGACTTATACGAATGTTCCATATGCGAGCGAGTTTTTCCTATATATTTTGCAAATGGAAACGAATGGTCGCAAATGTTTCATACACATTTTGCGAATGGTGGCGGATGTTTCATACAAATTTGCGGACGGTGTCGAATGTTTCATACACATTTTGCGGATGGCGCGCATATGAAAAGTCATATTTTTACATTCAAAAAGTCAAAGTGACAGATTAGGTGACAGAGATTCAAGCTGAATTATTTAGCTGATATTTTTTTGGTAATATTGAGTGAAATTTTTCTAAAATGGTAAATAAAACTTTGCCACTCGTAATATAATCACTGTAAACGGTGCCTTGTGAAAGGATTTTATTTTCATTGACGTAACTTACAATTTCTTTTATATTATCTGAATTTATTTCTAAAATCTCACTTTTCGAATCGAATACGGCTTCTAAAATAATATTCAACAAATAATCTTCAACTGTATTTCAAATTTAGTTGAGAACAATGACATTGTGTTTGAAACTGCCACGACAAACTGAACACAGCAATGTGTATGTTATGTTGTACACGACAGTTTGTCGCATCTAGCAATACGTATGCGGCGTTCGCGAATGGTTGCGAATGAAATGTACGAATTTTCATAGATGTTGATGCGGATGAATATACTTTACTTCGTATATTTCATGTATCAATAGGAAAATGTTCATATATTTCGTATAAAATGGCATTCACATATAGTAAAATGCCCCTAGATGATAACCAATCAATCATCAAATTATTTTTCGCGTGTGTATGTCTAGACATTTGAATATATTTGTTTGCTCGCGTTATTCTTTTCAGTTAAATATATTTATGATATGGGTGTAGAGTGATCGGTTTGTAAGTTATAATTTTTTTAAATGTGAAAATGCGTTATTATTAATATTGCACAAAAAGCAGAAATTTCTGAGAGAGAGATATAAATTTAAAAGTAAATTTGTAACGTTCTAAAATGACTTAGATGAATGAAATAGCACATATGATGACTTTATAGTTGATTGATAACAAAATATTTGATTCAGTCTTCTTATCGGAATATATTGTTTGACTGTGTTGTATACTGCATCGTTTCAAAGAATGTTTGTTCTTTAGAGAACTCAAGTCACTTGAATCAAATGTAATAATAATTTGACTTTGGGCTAATTGTGCTCGTGTAAATTTGTTCTCACTATTTCCGCATTTTTTTTAATACTCTAGATAGCTGTTTGATAAATTCACAGTATTTAAGTTTCTCTTATTAAACTATCAAAAAAAAATCAGATTAAATGGTCAGAGTAAAGAACCCCAGACAATCGTATCCTGTTCATTTTTGATTCTTATTCGTGCATAGTTCTTTGTCAATAAAACAATTCTGAATTGCATACCAGTGTCACTAATACTACTGCATTTTCATATTAAATATTTGTAAGCGAAATTTCTATGGAAATTCTAGACTTTTTGAAGCAAAAAGAAACATCTTTGTTTTACAATTACGATTATACAGTTTTGCTACTCTTAAAGTCATAAACTTATGTACGTATCATCAAAGTTGTCATTTTCTTTGTTTTTTCAAGTTTTCTGTTCAAACAATTAGTAAAAAACAAAACAGAATAAAATGAACGACTTCAACTGTTAATTGAAAAGTTTGTTTGTGTTTCTGTTATCAGTGGAAAAAGAATAAGAAATTAATTATATTAGCGCTATAAAGTTATAAATTACTTTTATTGCTTAATAATTGAATTGAATTGTTTGTTTTGTGTTTAATAGTTTGTTTTTGATATAACATCACTATATCATTATATATAAATTGTCGGCGATGGAAAATACCTCACATTTCCTTCCAACATTGCATAGAGATTTGGTGCGAGAAAAAAATCTCATAAATGAGAAAAACGTCATGTCGCAATATTATTTGCAAGGGGTAATGTCACAACAATATTAATAGCGAATAAGTGACATTTTTCTTACTGAAAATGAATTTAACTCCCCGCAATATTTCCAAATAGAACATTGACGCCCTCCCACATAAACGGATATTTTAAAGTTAACAATTACTGAAAATATGCAATTGTTATGTTATAATATTTTGAAAATCTGTAATGACACCTGTGATGGCGTTAGAGCTATATGCAATTCTAATTATTTCAGGGTGGAATTTAACTGTTGAGCGTAAACTTACTAAACACTACAAATTTTATAGTTATGACATTCCCCCTGATTTTTTGACAGAAAATAATAGCTAACATTGTTGACCACATCAATCCATATGAGCATAGAATATCATCAGTGTTATCAAACATTGTGGTATATAATATACAGTATATGTACTTCCGAAAATCTATAAAATTTATCATAGTTTCGTTAGTAATGTAACTGGTTAAACAAATGAAACATCAAAAATTAATTGAATGTAAAGTTTGATGCAAAGCCACGTAGATAGTTGAGAATATGTGTAAAAGTGAAATTGGAAACAATTTTAATTCGAGTGCATGATAAAACATCGCAGTAATTTGAGTTTTAGATTATAATTCTTTATTTTTATTCGGTGTACATTGATTCGTGACCATGTGCCGCTTTTCGATTGAAAATAACAACATCAGTATCAAACGGCCTCTCTCAAAGCTATTGTCAGCCTAAGAATCCAATCGAACCACATTACTATTGATTTTATCTATGTTATCAGTTCATATATACTCTTTTTTTTCTCTCTCTCTTTCTCTCTTCCAATCGACGAATTTATGTTTGTTGAGGTTGATTGAGTTCGATCAGTAAATAAGCCTCGCAATCCGTTTATCAGTTGTTAAATAAATATAAAAGCGGAACGAAGTTCGCGTTTAAGAGTAAGAGAGCAAGTGTGTGCATAAGCAAACGATAAGTGCTCGTGTTGATATCTCAGTACTGAGAAACTGAATGTTTTTGCTCGTCAAATCCAATCGCATTGTGTTTGGCGTTTATTTTATGCATACATTCTTTGTGAGATATCGTGAGTAGTGAGTTGCGTTCAGCTTTATCGAAAATAGCATAAAATATATACGCATATTTTTTTTTTCGTCGCCGGGACCCGAACGTGATTGTGATAAATTTTTGTGGGCGCGTCAATGACTTGATTCTGAGTCGAAAACTTTTACATACTACTCATTTCGACATACGTGTTTTCAATCACCAATTTTATCCAGATTTTTTTTTATTCATACCAAATTTGGCAGAAGAGCGCATTTTGATTGAACGAAACTGCGAAGCTAATCCAACACGGTATAAATCGTTATTTTGTGCAGAAGTGCGGTAGCGTGTGCTGGCGTGATACTGACCGAACTGTGATAAACGAAGATGATGTTTTCTATACATAAATTGCTCATTGCAACTGCACTTCTGGCCATTTCCTTAGTACATGCATACGTAGTCAATTCTGATGACTCACTATGTAAAAGGTAATTTTTTTTTTGATTTTGTATTTTATACCATTTAAATATTAAGATAATTCTCGTGTAAAAAAATTGGTTACAACAAAGTTTTCTGATTTACAATTCAAAGGTCAAAACAGAATTTGAGCATTAACTTGATGTTTTTAGTTGACATTTGCGTTATTATTTTCACAGCGTCTTTGTTCTGTTTACGTTTACGCTTAGAGTTCGAAAAGAAAGTGTTTTTTTGTGTGTGAAATCGTTCGGTTTCATAGTACATTGTTGATAACGATATCAGTCGGTTATTTTGAATGTCGAGGTCGTGTAAAATTCGAGTCCATGCTTCTTTTCTAAATTTAAACAACGACCTGCCGCCTCAAAACAGCTGTAAACACGTTCACGTCACAAATCCATCAATATGTCTTTATTTGCAAACACAAATGGATTAGCAAAAAAAAAACTGAAAGAGAGCCCAACATGGGTATTTGAATATATGGCGGAAATACGTGGTTATAAATCAAATAATATGATATTTTTATGATGTGTCAAGGGAATTCTTTTATTCACAACTTATGGCATAACTTCCTTAAGATATACACATACAGTTGGAATAAAATGGGTCTATATCGATATTTGACAACATCATTGCTTCACTTTGCATCTGTATTCACTATCATCACAGCGATATACGTATTCTAATCAAGTCTCAAATGACACTTTCATTCTTTTATACAGCGAGATTTATTGCAATGGCGATGTTTTACATACGATTCAGATGGCAAAATTATACAACGATTCAAAAACTTTCGTCGATAAGAAATTGAAACAATCACCACAAGAGACGGTAGAACGATTCCATGAATTTATGGCAGAACACGGTGACAATCCAAGCAGAGATGATATCAATCAATTTGTCAACGTGAGTTTATAAAAACGATTTATTTATTTTTATTTCCATTCATAAAATGGATATTCACATTTTCATTGTACCAATTTGTTTTTTTTTTTCCAAATCGCAATGAATATATAGACAAACTTCGAAGAAGGTAATGAGTTACACAATTGGGTACCGGACGATTGGATCGAATCACCGGCATACATAAGCAAAATTAAAGATGTGACATACCGCGATTTCGCAAAGAATTTAACAAAAATTTGGAAGATTCTGGGAAAAATAATGAAAGATGAAGTTGCTGTAAGTTGACCATCGCATCGATTTCAATTCAAAACACAATTTACTAAAAAAAAGTTGTTTTTGTTTTCGCTCATATTTCAATCGTATCGGTAGAATAATCCCGAATTGTATTCAATAATTTATGTAAAACATGGAATAATTGTGCCGGGTGGACGTTTTCTTGAATTCTATTATTGGGATACCTATTGGATCATACGCGGTTTATTACAATCACAAATGTACGAAACAGTGCGCGGTATGTTGCGTAATTTCTTTTCGATAATTGATCGTTATGGATTCATACCAAATGGTGGTCGTATTTATTACTTAACGCGAACACATCCACCAATGTTGACAAGCATGGTTAAATCTTATATCGATTTTACAAACGACAAAGAGTTCATAGCAGAGGCTTTACCACGATTAGAAGCTGAATTTGATTATTTCCAACAAAATCGCTTGCAAAATGTCAATGGTTATGAAATGTATACGTATGGGGCACCGATAACAAATGGCCCCCGTCCCGAATCATACTATGAAGACTACGATATGGCTCAACGATATTTTAAAACTGATAAGGAGAAATTTAAATTTTATGTAAATATTGTTGCGGCCGCTGAAAGTGGAATGGATTTTTCAAGTCGATGGTTCATCAATAATGGTTCGAATAATGGTAAACTGTTTGAAGTTCAGACTCGTTCCATTGTTCCGGTTGATTTAAATGCAATGATTTATTTTAATGCCAAAACTATTGCTGAATTCCATAACACACTTGGAAACACAAATATCGTCGAAAAGTATCGGTATAAAGCACAGAAATTATTTGAAGTGAGTTGAAACGTCGATCACATGTGATCATTGATTTAAATTTGATGGCCTTTTTTTTCTTTTCGAAATGGCATAGGCTGTGCAAGCAGTGCTTTGGAATGATGAGTACGGTGTATGGTTGGATTACGATTTGATTAATAAAACACCACGACCATATTTTGCGGCAACAAATCTATCGCCATTGGTATTTGAATGCTATAATACCACTGATAAACCATCAATTGCTCGTAAAGTTCTCGCTTATATCAATAGAAATGAAACCAATATCGATCGATATCCCGGAGGCATTCCCAATACATTGCTGGGCACTGGCGAACAATGGGTATGTATTTATTTGTATACATTTGCATGTATAGAGTTTTTATATTTCTATGTATGTACAGGACTATCCAAATGCATGGGCACCGATGCAACATTGGATTAGCGAAGGATTACGTACACTTGATGATCAAACGGCAACCGATCTTGCAAATAAATGGACAAAACGATGGATTTTATCCAATTTTATCGCTTTCAAGGAGTCTAATTATACAGCAATGTATGAAAAGGTAATTTTCAATTTATGTTTTCCATTTCCGATACAACAATAAAATGATTCGGTGACCATAATGAATCAATGACATAATTGTTACGAATTCATCTTTTCGAAATTTTTAAATTCCTTAATTATTCCAGTATTTGGCTGATACATTGGGTGGTCACGGTGGTGGAGGTGAATACGAAGTACAAGTTGGATTTGGCTGGACAAATGGTGTTATTATTGAATATTTGGCAAAATATGGCCATAATATAACAGCATTCAGTTGAATGTGATACGTACATTCAAATTATATATAGTTGAAGTTGCCAAAATATTGCCAAATAATCATAATACAGATTCCAGATGTATCACATTTTTAGTTTGTCTTTCAAATAATTTCTTGCTTAATTTATGTTTGTTTTTTGTTTCCTGAAATTACTTATTGTAAAACAAAACCGTTGAAAGTATTCAATAAAGTCAGTTACTTACAAACAAACTCATTTGAATACACATACCGTTGATTTTGAGTGAATTTCGTTTTTTACGTTCACTATCACTTTAAATTGGCAAAAAGGTAGAATCGGAGAGCATTAAACAAAACTTTGACTGATAGTAACCACCCTTCCTTTAAATATTGGTCTGATGAAATGTGCTAGCAAAAAGTCGACTTGAAAATAAAGCCGTAAAAGAACCTACTTAACTAAATGTGTTATAAATAATGCATTGGTCGTCAAAGATGAAATAAAACCATGTGATTCATTTAAATCAGCAGTTAACTGTATCAGTCTTCGTTTCAATTACATGTCTTTGTCCTTTTTCTCGTTCGTTATTCATTCATATGAATCGAATCGAATTTAATCTAAAGATTTATGAGTTTGTCTTTTGGATGATAAAGTTCGTGATGATCCAACTAATCATGGTGTGACAACGACAATTGTGCATTCTATTGTATTCAATTTGTGTGCATTTTTGTTGTTTTTGTTGGGACTGACGTAAACCGAAACGCATCCATATGTGTCCAGACATACAGTAGTCTGAGTCTTGAAACTTTGAGCGTAAGGCATTCGCTCGCAAACGAAATGAAACGAAGCGAAAAAATGGCAAGTTGATCCGAATAAATGACAGAAATAAAATTTCAATTTTCTTACATGGTATACACTACACACAGTGCGTAGTACACACGATAGAGAGATATAGTCATTTAGCTTTTTGTTTGCAACGTTCATAAAATCAACGATTCAGTCAAAATTGGTCGTTTTCACGCTTGTCTTGCGCTCCCATTGTGTGAACTGTCTACGCCAGTTGTACGCTCGAATCACTGCATGCGTCTCTTTTTCTTTGGTTTCATTGAAAGTGACTATGTGGTGTGTGTGTGTGTGTTATCTTCGACAAGTGCTTTCTGTTGACGTTCACTAGAATTTTCTATCACTCAACACATGAAAATTCCTGAATTTGATTCAATTATATTAACATGTACACGTTTATATCACATCTTGCTACCAAGAACAACAATTGAAGGCCAACACAAGGCCAATTTGTCCCCAGAGCACTGTTTCACACAATACTGTTCATATTGTTTGCTGTTTTGTTTTTATTTTTATCTGCTGTTCTTTTCCTCCACGTTATTTCCACGTTTCATTGTCTTTTTCATTTCTTCATTCGACATTCATTTAGTTGCTTCCTCGATGTTTATCAGATGCTTAAGTTCAAATACTTCAACTATAATTGTGTTATGTCAACAAAATAATCAGTTGAATACGCACATTGAATGGCTGACATTGTCAGCATAATGCACTGCAAACATCAGCTCCAACGAGAGGAAAATAATAAAACACACATAGAGAGAGAGAGCATGTTTTTTCTTCTCCTACGGTAGAAAAGCATGTGAAAGAAAGTCTCTTCACATTGAATTTTACTCTAAACAATATTTTACAACAATATAAATAAATATAATATAAGGAGATGTTGCTAATTAAGTTTAAATTTGTTTGGATTTATTTATCTAGCAGACAGTTGAATCGCATGAAAACTTTATCGACAATGTAAAGGCACAATGAATGACGAATGATTGTAAAAAAAATGGTTCACTTGATTTTTCTGTCATCTTATCCATGTTTGGCGACTGTGTTTCAAGAGCGTAATGATACCTTGAACAATGCGTATCAACAATGGAAATCCAATAACAAACGTAAAGTGCAAAGTTCTATCAGTTACAGCACAAATTAGCACACATCACGTAGGTTTCGTTGAGTCTACAATTATATCGAAGAATTTTTTGAAGCTTTAATGCGACCGCATTGATATGTTTTTGAACGATAAATTGCAATTGTGTGGGCACGTACGCCATACGGTCACCTACTCACATTTTTTTAGACCGCGATTTTCCTCTCGATGTATCACAATTTCAATGTACTTGCAAAGTAAATACCACATGAATATTACCGGTCACGTAAAAACCGTTTGTATTTGATTACAACGTTTATATACTCAACGGAAATATCAATTTCGCATCTCTAATTAATAAAAAAATATCAATATTTAACAAATACATTGAACACTTTGGCAGGCAGCTGCACTCTAATAAAAGACACACTGCGCTGGTCTTGTTCTCAATGCAAAAAGATGAAGAGAAAGAAAAATAAAGAGAAGAAATGCAGAATAAATACCTATTGCTTGTGTTTGAGACAAACTGAGTATATCTAGCGAAGTACTTCGTCACACTGGTTAGAATTTTTTTAATAAAATTAGAATCATAGCGTGTTTTCCTAGCTAGGTATCATTGTTTTTTACATGATATGATGCCATCCAATGATTCATCTTTGCCTAGATATATGCTTTGCATAAAAATATCCGCATACTACAGCGTATGAAGGAATAGAGCGACGGAGCTGTGTTGTGTGTGACGTATAACATATTGTCGCTCAGTTCCTTCACATGCTGGAGTTTACGCAAGCAACAAAGCGTCAGCGCATATATCTAGGCAATGATGAATCGTTGATGCCATCACTCAAAGCA
This sequence comes from Contarinia nasturtii, assembly GCF_009176525.2. NCBI lineage: Eukaryota > Metazoa > Arthropoda > Insecta > Diptera > Cecidomyiidae > Contarinia > Contarinia nasturtii. The sequence goes on from NW_022197544.1 coordinate 3,525,258, forward strand.
GGATAGAATTATGTTCGGTTTTCTATTCACATTTTTCCACTTCTCCATTTAAGATTGACCTTTAAGTTGTTCTCACTCAACTAATAACATTTTAAAAGTTTCCCATAAATCGACATTTAATTACAATTTGAACATTAAATGCAAGACACAACGGTGAAGTAATAATTAAATTGCTCCATTTATTGAACAATAATTGAAAACATTGTGAAACAATATTTAATAATGATAAAATTTTATCCAAAAACTAAAAATTCACGTATGATATACTTGGCGATAAATTTATAGTAAAAGAAATTCTCATGGAAAATTCTCTATTTTGAAATTTAATTCATTTTTCATTAGGAAGTGCTTAGTTCTTAGCAGTCTATGTATTTCGGATGGATATCCATCCGAGATATTTTAGAATATCTGGATATTCAACGCAACTGCACAGCGCCAGAGCTGCGTGCATCGCAAATAGAATCTACGGTATGTCGCGACGTATATGTGTATCAAGTGTCGCACGTACACAGTCACACTGTGTCTGTATTTTACGTGTAGCGACATACCGTAGATTATATGTGCGACGCACACAGCTCTGGCTCTGTGCAGTTGCGTTAAATATCCAGATATTCTAAAATATCTCGGATGGATATCCATCCGAAATACATAGACTGGTTCTTAGGAGCAGAGAACCCCTAAGTGAATTGTGTGCTTGCATTCTTCAGCATTCAAATTACTTACATAATTGGCTCAGCAAATGCTCGGTAATGACTGCTTGAATAGATTCTACGCATTGAAACGTTGACATAATTTTCGACAGGAAAAAAGTCCAATTCAAAAATATTACGTTTCTTCTTCGTTCTCGACTCAACTCTCACTATTTTTTTTTATCGAAGCAAATGTTTATTATATTTCTTCCTTGCTGTTTTTTGCATTTTTCCGTTGTCTTGAAAATCAAACAGAAAAATATCTCACAAGAATAGAGAAAAGGTGAATAGAAAAGTACAAAAAGCTTGTTTACCTATGAACGCAACGGAAGAGGTGTTTGAGGAGAATGCGGCGACCATCGTCATTAGCCATTCAATTGAGCTTTAATTTGTAAATCGAACTAAAAAAATATCATAACTAGCATAAATACGGGTTTTTAAATCTTTTATTTAATCACATTCACTAATGAGAGTCGACAATGAAAATTAGGCTACACATCTAGGCTTATATCACTATTTACTTTCATTTGTCATACATTTTTTTGAAATCATTTTTAACAAGTTTTTTCCTCTTCTTTGGCTATGATAACACGTTTTCTTGATAATATTAACGAAATATAAAATCCCACAATTTATTTCAAAAAAATATTTACAAATGCATCTTAAAAGTTAATTAAGTAATTGGAGAAGAGTTTTTATAAATTAGAATTCGCTCTAGAATTTTTCCGGTGTGCGCTGGTATCGAAGATTTTTTGTTGAAGATTCAACGAATACGACATCTATTAAAAGACATAAAGTTTTTTGTTACTGAAGGACACACTGACCCTGATTTTGTGTGTCTGTTTGTATTGCAAATTCTGCACTAAGTTGTCAACCGTAGCTGCTTGTGCAAAATTTATAACACATACGCATAAACAGAATTGAAGTGTGTTTCTTAGTATTACAGCGATAGCCATATTGTCTTTAATAGGTGGCGTATTGTTGAATTTTCAACAAATATTTCCATACAAAAAGTGCTTCACCAGCGCCCACCGAATTTTTCATTTTCTGATAGAAAGTGTTAAACTATATATTTTGGGTAAGGAAGTTTTAATAATTGTTATGATTGTTTTTCTTTTGCACTTAAATAAATATGCACATTTTTTTAAACCTAGGCCGGTATTCTAATGCCACTTTCCGATCAATTTGTTCGGAATTATTCCGAAAAACATATTTCTATGAATGAATATTGTTTTGAATAATATTGTAGCACATAACGAGAATAATAGTCGTTATTCATAAGACAAAAAAAAATAAACAATATTCCACTTATTTTGTTCGGAATTATTCCGACACCTCTTTCAACAGTGGAATTATTCCGACAATATATTGAGCGGACTATTCATTTGAAACTTATATTTTTTTGTCTTTTCAACGTTTGGCGTCAAATATGTACACCAAAAGTACCAAAATATAACTTTAATAGAGCTCTACATTTGTCGCCAAACATTGAAAATATAAAAAAAATTGTTACACACTCAAAATATTAGCTACAGTCAGGCGCTGAATCGGACTGAAAACAATAGAAGTGGTTGTTATAGTGATTGTAGTAATGTGAGTGTTAATATAATTATAACAATAATTTTTATTGTTTTCACTGAGCTGAGTTGTTTATATAAACAAATGATTCCGAACGATTTTTGTGGATTGTTCTAGAATACCGGCCCTAGTTAGCCTTACTTTCTACGAGTTTTGATCAACATATCGGTGAAATTGAGCAATATTTATCGAATGTACTATGGCTGATGCACTCATATAAGCTGGCGTATAAGCTAATTAATAAAATGATAGAAATTATATGAACTTGAAAAATAATGAGCTTTTATATATTTCTCGAATTTTTCACATCATTGAACTTTCTGAAATGAATGGAGTGAGAAAATTACAAAGTTTGGAAGCGTATTTTGAGATTAGCCAGCTTAGAGAGATATGGAAATATCACGAAAAAGCGGTTTTGTGAAGTAGAAAATTAACTTAATTGAACGAAAATGTTATTGGTGAAAAACACATTTACAACGTTTTAATGGATGATTCCATTGATTTTTATTATTGTTGTTAATACTTGTTTTTATTATTATGCGTACTTGGAAGAGTTGTGTTGAAGAAATATGCAAAAAAACGGCAAAATGATTATTTAAAAAAGAAATCACCTTACGAAGATGTGTTTTTTATGATGTGAATGGAAAAGATTGGAGGTCCGTCGAAGCTTTTACGTCCTTGGTCATCTCCTCAAACATACACATAGTAAAACCGGATGGCGGTATGCGCTTGTTTCCGTTTTTCATCGAACTTCAAATTAAACTCGTATATACGTCACGAGTGCGAGGTACAAAAGAAAAAAAGAAAAACAATATTGAAGCCAATCGAATGCTCATTTCCGAAATCTCAATTCGTATCTCGTATACTTCTATAAATTCGTCTTAATACTTTGTGATCAACAGAAGTTGGTGTTCAACAGCCGATACAGATAGAAATTTGAAACATACAAAACCGCATCATCGAACTCAATCATACTCCGTATTGATTTATCGTACGCAAATTTATTTACGTTAAACAACATTTTCATTCGATCCAAATGAATCGATTTGATTTAAGCTAATATCGCATATCAAACGCCGAAACGAAATTAATTATGGCTTATGTAAACAATCAAAGCTGTAATTGGCATCGATGTAGTGCGGGCACTAACCCATTTCACCCGTGTTCTCTCGTTGTGCCTTTCAAATGGCACAATCGCAGTAGTCTGCACCTTTGCGTATTCAATGATGATACTGTTCACTTGTATTCAGACGTACAACTAATGTCACACACATACACATACATAGCTACACTCTCACATCTCTTTCATTCTTTATACATATACTTTGCGTAGGTGCAGACTTCTGCGTCCGTGCCATTTCAAAGGCACATAGAGAAAACACGGGCATTTTTCAAGTACCATACCTGTGTACTAGAAAGAGCGACACTTACAAGCAAAGTACCCGCACCTCCACGGTGACTACAACAGCTCTGCAAACCATTTCCGTTTGCTTCAGTATTAGAACTAGTCTATAATTTTATAAAATATCAACATTGATGCACATAAATCACTTTCCATCTAGCTTTCCATTGCTTTTTGGAAAAATGAAAAATAAAGTACTTGTCATCAAATCAGGAAGAAACCTTTCACTTCGTTCTTACATATTCATTGGTCATTGTGGAATTATAATATTTTTTATAGTTAATCATGAATTTTCTTGCAAAAATGAAAGGATGTTTATCAAGATGTGCAATATATAATTGATATGATCGCTTACACAAAGTTTGTGCACTTAATTTCTGATTTTCTGACGTGATTTTTTAGATTTGTTTTAAAAAAACTACCAGACTATTATAAATGACACAAAATTGCAAAAACAACAGTAAAATCCCAATTTAACGGAATCTCGCTGGACCCAAAAAATTTTCTGCTATCTGAGGATGTCCTTGGTAAAAGTCGTTTTATGTCGAAAATATGAATATGGGTCAAATCCAAAATCCGCTATTCGGCGACTTTCCGCTAAGTGGACTTTCCGTTAAATAGAGATTTCACTGTATATCTCACTTTAAAATCGTGTTCACAAACTCTATTACGAAATGTTATTGTAATGAAACATAATTGTGATTGTACATTGACGAGATACAGTAAATTTTCACAGATTTCGGTTCATTTTCATTTGTTTGACACTGTACACGAATCCGATGGCTCAATGTATAATCTATAAAAGTTTAGTGAATTAATTATCAATTCCTTATTAATAGTTAAATTTTTAAATGTTCACTTCGAAACTATTCTATATGACATATCACTGTAATTGAGCTCCAATTATTAAGTTGGGGAAAAAATATACTTAAATATCTACGTTAAGCCGATCCGAAGGCTTCACTTATTCCAAAAATCCATGATCACATATCCGGAAATGTCATAACTTATGGAAAACGAAAAACGTTGATAACGAGCTGAACAAATTTCGAATTTTTCGAATTTTTCGATTTTTTAAATCAAAGTCGACTTTGAAAAATCTTTTACAAAGACAAAATGATTAGCTCGTCATCGGTTCTTTGTTTTGTTCTCTGATAGCATTATTCCATAGGATGTTTCCATTTACAGTCTATATTGGTCTCGATATAGCCAATGTTAAACGATGCATTGAATTGGTCGATGGTATTGTTTGGGGACGTTTATTCTGGAATTGGTTTATCCATATCGATGCCATAGTTATTATTTCCATTTGGAAATATTGTGATGGTTGTCTCTTGTAGTTGCCTCGAACTTGATGATTTGCACAGATACAGGAATAAAAATGGGAAAACAATTGTGAGAGAGAATGATATGTGGCGAAAATGCAAATCGGGCTACTCTTTCGAAATGTATTCTTTGACAAGCGCAAAATGTTTTAATTTGTATTTTTTTTGTTTCGCCATATATAAGTCCATTTACCTGCCTAACATCGTCTGTTGACAGTAGCGTTTCGATGGATAACGACGCGATATTGTGCTCGTCAATGACATATGATTCCTTACTGGCTTACGTGGACCTTTACAGAGTAAAAACCTAAACGTCCTGATGTTTTAATGGTGTAATCGCATTCAAAGAATCCAATACACAGAAAAGAAAATTGAGTGCGACCAATTGCAAAAGAGAGAGAGAGAAAAATAGAAAAAAACAATCAACATCACACAATTTTCCATAAAAATGCCATTGCTTAAACAAATCTATGTACATGGAATTTGAGCAGTGAATATACATTTAAATTTGTATGAGACAAATGCGCACGAAAATGGGCAACATTTCAGTTAAATTATTAATGAAATTTGCTTGTTTCGCGCAACAACAACCTATCTCATGATGAATGAAAAGAAAAAAGTCAATGATGTGGGCGATAAAAAATATAAAGTCTTCATTTTTCTCTCTTTTATTCGTTTTTAGAATATTTACAGTATTTACACAATGAAAACAATAATAATAAATGAAAAGAGTAATTGAAAATGTTTCTTGAAGCTCAATTTAATTGAGCGTGTGAAACGTGATGTAAATGCCTTTATATGTGTAGAAATCTCAAGGTTTATTTCATGCTGGAATTGTGATAAATGGACTCTATTCCAATTTACACTCATTTGAAATTTAATATTCGAATTCAATTTAATTCCATTTAATGTGCAATATCATTTGTGTGATTGCATTATTCCTGCAATTTCCCTCGGTGGATTTACGCCACCAAAACAAAACACATTCAATCGATTTGAATGTGAACCATTATAGATTTTTGAAGCCCGACAAAATAACATTTTCTTTAGATTACGTCTCCAGACGTCAATCGAATCAAATTCCAATTGAATTCGAAATCAAACGAATCGAAGCTTAAATGTTTCGTTTAATTTTTAATAACAAAAACGTTTTCTTCCGGAGAATTTTCAAACAGTTTCGTTTATATGCATTACATTACCATACGTTTCTCACTGAGAGATTAAGGGTACTGTTTAAAAACGTTCGATGTACATGATGATTCCGGCATGTATGCAATGTTATGTTTATTAAACAGTTTAATGACAATAATGTCGAAAAATGGCAGAAATTACCGTGAGAAGGCGCTGCATATTACGTGTAAAGGCTTCGAATGTGAATAAAATAAACATTTTGAGTGTTGAACGAAGAAAAAATAAATGGAATAAGCGATGGCGCGACATTCAATGAATAGTGCAACAATAACACACATACAATGACAGTATTGAATGGCATTTCAATGTATTTTTCTTACCTGTTAAAATGTTTTCGAAATGCAGCACTCACAAAATACAATGCAATTGGATTGGCGCAACTATTTCCGAACGATAAACAAAATCCGATGATACGTAAAACATGCCAAAAGGTGTTGTATTCTGCGTGTGAATTTTTACTGCAAACATCGGTCACATACATTCAAAAGGCCCAACACATCAGGATTTGTTTTTTTATGTGTGTTGCACGCGAAATGGCATCAAACGCAGACGTCATTGACAAAACGGGAGAAAAGAAATAAAATGGGGGAAAAAATATATTATATTTCAAATGCATTTTGATGACAAAGAGCCTTGCAAAGGGAAAACATGCAAGGTAAACTAGTTAGAAGAAGTGAAAAAGAAAGTATCTATATTGAATATAAAGTTGAAAAGTCAGATACAGCAATAGAATCGTCGCGGATGCAGCTAATGTATTATTGAAATGCCTCATTTCAACAAGAGGCGTTGTATTTTCATGTCGGGCACAATTGTTCCCCAAAGAAAAATCCGACTTATTCGCGTTCATTCTTTTCAACGTTTATGTGTTACTTTCGCTCGCATGGATGGCGACGAAAAGCTCTTGCTGCCCCACAATCATATTTTCCAATTATCGGCTGTTCAATACATGCTTTGTCTAGATATAAGCAACAATAGAACCAATGCCATTGTAGCGACATCGAGAGAAAAATAAACAGAATCCATACGACGAATGTGAGAGCATCATGTAAGCTTCATATATTACAATGATATCGGTATTTGTGTGTAAAATAAAACGAATTCGCACTGCATTCATGCAACACATTCGAACGTGTAAAATAAACTTTGTTACAACCACTTCCATCGTACCACATACCGATGCCAAAGACGATGAATTGCAAACGATTCCTTCGAAACCGTATACTCTCTATTCTATTTACAAGTTATAAAAATTCAATTGCCAAACTTTTGTGCGGTTTGGTTTGTATTCATTTTTTTTTCTCTCCCTTTGAATTCAATTTCTTTTTCCACAGTAGAGCGTGCAATTCTAACCGAATTTCGTTTGCATTTTCCTTTTGTCCTTGCATTTGACAAGAAAAAAAACATGTAAACTTTAAACTTTGTGTGTTGATTGTGTGATTGTGCCTCACTCATTTCAAATGACAATTTTCATTTTTACTCACTTGAAATAAAACCAAAGCATAAAAGCGTGTTGTGGAAAGAAGCAAATGCAGAATATTACGACGAATGTTATAACTGTGATGGCCACTTTGCGTCGGGCTTTTACCTACGAAACGGAGAAATGTAAACGATTAAGGTTAATATTTGATTGGAGCGTACATACTACTTATAATATAAATGGATAATTAAGGTTTGGCCATTTTTATTACGGAGTAAAATATAAACATGGTTTTTTATTTGAATCAAGCCAAACGAGAGAAAAAAAACCTTTTGACCTCGAGATAATCGATGCAAGCAAAGCCAAAATTTTATGGAAAGTTGTTTGCAATGGTATGTGTGGTGTGTGTATGCTTTTATCTTTACGGAAATTACAAATGTTCATAGAATGTATATTAAATGTAGAAATTGTAGATAGATACCTGTCGCACAGCGCCTTGCATTTCACCAGGAACACCAGCACCGTAGGCTAAATGTACAGCGATCATAATATAAAATAGTCCAATAATTACTAATGGAATTGCATAATAAACCAAAAATTTGGCCAAGACAACGGCCTTCGGATAGTCGGGTCCCCATTCTTCTGGAAATGGATAACAGTACTTGAACGATGTATGTTTGTTGACATACGCATACTATGGACGACACAGAGAATGAAAATAATAATAATAATTAGAAAATATACATCCGTAAAATACAAGTGCGAATACAAATATGGGGCTTTTTGTATCAATTTTCACAAAATGTTTTCTATTCTGTCTATCTTCATGCACGAAAAACAAAAGTGTTCAATGTGTCTGCATATGACATTTGTTCGGTACGTTCATATTCAACAAATGAAAGATATTTATGCATGAGGAAAGAGAGAATAAAATTGTTTTGAATGTGGTTTCATTGCCACATTTATTGAAATTAAAATTGATCAAACAAATACATACCTTCACATTGGATCCAATCAATGCTGGAATTGCACATATAATTGCCAACATCCAGATAAATGCGGCAATTATAAAGGTTGCAAGCGTTGTACGTTTACCAGAAACACCTGTGCACATCATTTTCAAAATATTCACAAATAGAGAGAGAGAGAGAGAGAGAGAGAGAGAGAGAGAGAGAGAGAGAGAGAGATGAGCCATTCAACCAATAATAAGCCAAATAAATTTAAATCGAATTGGATGACACTGTTCAAACACATTTGTCCGCATATTTCGTAATGAATTGTGGATTTTGACCAAAATTCATTTGAAGCTTATAACCATTTCATCGACAACTAATTAATAATGATTTATTGTGGCGTCTATTCTTTATTGCCTTTCATTTTTAAAATTCTATGTGTATTGTCTATCATATGATTTGTTATTTATCGAAAAGTACTAGCCAACATTTAAAACCATTTCATGTATTAAGCGCAGCCAGGAGCTTTTGATTTATTAATTCGCATGCTACGTTTATTGGATACAGTCTCAAGTATTTTGCGGTGTATATATAACAAATAGCATTTGCTACATTTCTATATATTTCTCATCGTCTTTCGATTGTGTACCACTACAGTGTGTGTATGTTTGCTATTTGCATAGAATATTGCGGTCGATTCGAAGGCGTATCGTGACAACTAGTTAGAACGAATAAATTACTACTTGATTTATATACGTATTAAATGATTATCTTTTCACATGCATTGTTATGTGATTTTAGGGATTTTATCCTTCAATATGATAGAATACAACATTTATCACACACCCGCTCCCCAAACACGCACAATATGGAAAACATTCTCAACCGTTTTTTTTCATCTTCAATGCCACAATTGAAAATGTTAAAGGTAATACAGATGTTTTTGGGCCCACAAAATGGGTTAAAATGTAATTTTAATCACATACTTCAGCAGATGGTCAACACATGACCACCATCAACTATAATAACAACAAGAACAACAAAAACGTTTACACCAATGTCAACTTACCAGTGCCACGAAATCTTCGCAACGGATTTACGATGGCGACAAATCGATCAAGCGACATTGCGACCAAGGTAAATACTGAAACACCTGTCGAAAAATCTTTCATAAATTCGGATAGTATGCACATTCGATCGCCCCAAGGCCACGATTCTACCGTATACACAACGGATACAAATGGTACAGCCGTCAATATTAATATTAGGTCTGCTATCGACAGCGACAAAATATGCCTAAAACATCAAAAGTGAAAAAGTAAAAAAAGAGAGAGAAAAAAAATCGCAGCTTAGAGCATATTTCAACCATAACTATAATAACTACTAACGACATTTAATATCAACAAAATGTGTATCTATCTCCGGTAGGTATTTATTGTTGTTCTTGGTTGAATGCGGTGGTTGCAGTGGTTGGAAATGGGAAGAGAGAATGGAAGGGAGAGATAGAGAGAGAGCGAAAGGGAGGAAATGCGATACTATACCACGACATAAATAGAAAATGGAGCCAAAACAAAATATCTCTATTTCTCGTCGCTATACATTGAATAATGTTAATGTAATGTGACTTCATTTCATTTGCGAAACCAGTTTCATTTAGCATCTAATATAATAGAAAATGTGATTTTACTATTTAAAATGCGCTAATTAAACATCGATCGATAATATCATGCGATTTCATTACATTCAAAACGTGATGCGAAGTGAATGCATCGATTCAAAGTCTTTCTATGGTTTGTACTATCATTTAAAAAATGAACGATTTTTTTTGGTTAAATTCAAATTAAAAGCATAGAAAAGGCGTATATAGTGAAAGCATGTTTTGAATGGTGTGTCGTGACAAGAGGTGGAGATGTGAAAATATCTAATATGATTTATTGAATTAAAATGATTAAATTGTGAATATTATGCGAAAATTGTTGGCATCCAGCCAACAAAATATCAAACTGGAAATGTTTACAATATTGACGAAAGACGAAGAAAAAGCCGACGTCGAGGCTTTTCTCATTCTATTAAATGTCTTCGTTGAAACCATTTGCACGTATGCCAATCGAAAGAGAGAAAGAGTGAGAGATAGTCAGCCTTTCAGCCGTTGGTAAGCTATTCGATAATTCAACAGACCCCTTTCCCCTCAATTCATTGATTATAAGAATATTCTTTGACAACACAGACCCAGAAAAGTCGACAAAACCTCCGAGATTTTATAGATATTTGATTAAATGTACTTTATGTCAAATTGTGTAGTGTGTGTGTGTGTGTTGAATTATCTTATTCGTCTATATGGCTGCAGATTTTTTTTATATGAATTTTCGCTGCTACTGATAGCAGAAGCTTCTATTCCTATTGATGATAATGCGTTTATCATCCGAATGGCATATTGAGCTTATTTTATTTTGAATTACAAGCATACGATTCGATGTTGGTGGTGGTGGTGGTGCCATTGGCGAAAAATTGCTGAAGAGAACGAATAAGAGAAAATGGCTTTCATTTTATTTACTGTTGTCATTGCAATTTGCCTTGTAGTTAAAGCTGGTGCTCACACGTTTTGTTTGAAGGAATGAGAGCGCATGTATGTGATTATCAGCGAGAAATTGATCAAGTTAGATCCAGACATGGTGGTGATTTTAGTTTGATACAATCCGAATTGTCTGATACAATTGTAAGCTTTCTAACACTTTTAACTCTGAATCGTATTCGAATATTTCGCCAAAAACAAAAAAAAAATCCAAATAAAAATATGCTCATTGATCATGGTAAATTTGCAAGTATGAAATGGTGACCGTCTTTTTATTGAGACTTGGATTGAATCATAATTTATGTCCTCCTATTTAGTTCAACATTTTGTCTTGTAATGGATATGCTTTTTGTTACCACAAATGGTCAATTTTATATGGTTTTTGTTTGTTCAATAAGGAGATTCGTTTAGTTTTCTCGAAAACCTTCGAAATGTTCGTTCGGAGCTTGACAACGTTGTTGCGCAAATTACATTTGCAATAATATCAAAAAATTGCCTTTGAGGAAAAAGTACCACAGCACACGAGATTGGATCGAAAATAAGGAAATGAAAGAAAGTCAAACCATAAGAAGAATAAATGTTTCGAACATTTCCAATTTTATGTAGTGATTTACTATGACCAATTTACGGAAGTTTCTCTCTTTCGCAGTCTCTCGTTCATTAGCTCGTTCATTAAGCAAATTTCGTAAAAATAACAACTTTGTGTTTCTCGGTGTTATTCTATAAAAAATGTGTATATTTTCGGTATGGAAACTGTATGAATTAAACTTACGTGTTGGGTACATTTCGCATGGCCCGATGTTTAATAATAACGGCTATTAGCATTCCGTTGCCCATAAGACCGGCCAAAAAAATGATGCCAAATATAATGGGTACGATATATGTTTCGGGTCGATATTGATAGCCTTTGTACGACACTTCTTCGGTATTGATTGGCGTGGTGGCCGCTGTTGCATTTGTATCATTGTTGAATTCGGTTGACCATGAATCGGTTACTGTATTAATCGAATCGCTCAATTCGATCAGTGATTGTGTGATGACCGACCGCAGCTCAGACCATTCGCTTGTGGATGAATGCACCATCATTTGGCTATTGTGGTTTTCCACTTACCGCTAATATGGATCCGTTTTAGTATACACACAAATACACTACGGATTAATTTCCGTCCCTTTTGGTGTGGCCAAAATGAAGTATAGCTCTTTGAAAACAATACTGTTTTTTTTTCTTCAAATGAATCGAACTTGATGCTTTCTATACATTACACGGTTTTTTACATTTATTCGGATTTCATTTTCTCTGTGCATCTTTTGACCTCTGGTAGAAACTTGCCTGGAAGAGAAAAGAGAAAACATAATATAGAATCGGGATAATTATAATTTTTTAACGCTATATGAAATGATTGGACAAGTCCATCATTGTATTTTTTTTACTGAAAAAGGGGTAAATTGCTAAAATTTGAAGATCTAATGACAAAAAAATGTTGGATTTGTTTGATTTCATACTTGTAGCGAAAAAAACTTCACTGCGATTGACAATAAAAATCAAAAAGTATACATAAATAGTCCAAAAAAATCGAAGGTCATCATGACTGAAGAATGCAACAAATCCAATAGCTGTACATGTCATGTAGGGCTAAGAAAATAGTTTAAAAAATGGTAACAAAATGATATTTTGAAAATATAAACGGTCAACCAGCTTAGCGAGCGAAGTGAGCTTTCTCTTGTTTTTTGTTAAAACAACTTGGAAAGAAATGTGACGAAACCAATGTTTATTGCCACAGAAATAAAACACGTTGGACAGTGTTTTTCACAGTGATTTTCAAATCTTCTTCAGTCAATTGATTGCACACGATACACACCATATTTCTCGCACATTTACAAATTTACCGCCAATTTATTTACTTTTAGCATTTTTTTTTTGTTCGCCAAATGGTTTTTCTGTTTAAAAGCTTTCGACAAGTACATCAACAAAGTCTTTTCTCGTCGATGTTCCCACAGTTCATGTCGTTAATTCTTCCACTTTTGTTTTTCATGCACGTCAAAGTGTCACCACTTATTTGGTTTTTATCAACGATAATATGTTATAGCACGATTGATGCTAACACAATAAAATCCCAAGTCAATTGGCGAAATAGAAAAAAAAACTTCGAAGCGGAAAGGAAGCAATCGATATCAATTTTTCTTTGCATTAATTGAATTGTCCAGTACGGTGGGCTTTATCGGTGGGATGATAGTTAAAAAGTTCCCACACAGAACATGGGAAACAACAAAGTAGAGTGACGTATGTAAATGTATAAGAGTGTTTTGTTTTATCTCACGTCACATTCATTTCTATAAGAATTATGGTAGTTATAGGTTGAAAAACGGAACAGGTTTTCACTGTGTCAAAAGCATCTAAGTTACTTATCAACACAACAATAATAATAATAATAAATTCAGCTTTGTTGGATATGGCTGGTGAACGCCCACACGCCATATCCAAATGCCAGGACGATTGATGTGCACGTGAAATTATAACCGCAACGGTTTTCGTTTTTTTTCTCAAGCCAAAGTATCATAAAAAGGTACTCGAAAAATACAAAAATAGCTTTGAAAAATAAAACCGGAAAAAAATTCATTAACATTTCACATGTGCACGGGCCATTTTTACGGTTTGAAAAATGCCCTCCAGTCTTGATACGGAATGATACTCAGCCACTTTTTTTTCGTAAAACGCAGAGTTCATTAAAAGTTCATATTGTAAGTACATATTCAACAGTGAAAAAAAATCAAGCTTTTTTGTCATGTAAATTGCTTGTGGTAAAATTTCAGCAGAACCGTCATAGTTCGCTTGCGTTACGGCGATTTTTCAACGAGTTTAAATGTTTTTTTTTGTAATTTTCGCTAGGACAAATTCAATCATTTTAAAAGCTTTGTATTCGTATGCCGTAGACAAAATTAGAAGTATGAGCCAAACTTAACGGTGGTGATAGAGAGCAATAAAAAAAGGAACTGGGAGTATTAACTGTCAGCGCATTTACGATTTATTTAAATTGTGAATTTACATAGAAAATTACAATGATGGCTAGCAAAATGTGGTTTGCACTGTCATGTTTTCGGCAAGGTCAAATTTGTTTTTCACCCCTTTTTGCAATTGTTCAGTATTAGAAAACGAATATTTGAAATTTGCATAAACTGTCTCACACATGCACCTATACATCATCAATTCACAATGGGTTAGCATTAAATGTAAATGTTTTGATTTGATTCATGTGTTTTAACACATAAACGTGTATGCCAGCAAAGTGGAATGGAAAAGAATATGCCAATTAGGTGCTAAAACAATCATATCATGAGCATTTCGACACGGAACTAAGAAAGAAAATCTGAAATTTATCGATATGCTTGACATGTTTTGACCAGGTAAAAAACACAAAACAGTCAATCGCTCACGATTGTATATAGAAATTAACATTGATTACAATCCTTCCCGATCTAGATCAACGATTGAAATCGTCAACGATTACAATCGTTGTTTAGGAAAATGCACCTTAAGCTTTTGCGGAAGCGTTCAACTGATTTTGATTTATTTTAAATGAAAAACTACACATTTCCTATTGACTGTATTCACGATATCCAATAGCGATAAAAATGAAGTTGCAATTGTAAATCTTGTTTACGAAACAAAGTCAATTTAATGCCCAAAGGTTTTTCAATGCCAATTACATTTTATGAGTATATCATGGGGTGAAACATATTTGTTGTCGGTTCTTTCTAGCAATACAGGGAATTTCATTAACTTGGGACTCTCCAATACATTAATTTACACAAAACGTTTTGCTTTAACTTGATTTCACAATGAGTCAAAAAATCAATAAAGAAATTAAATTCTCTTACTTGAATGCATTTCGAGACATCTATGCGCCTCATCTTCATCAAGTTAAAGCAAAATGTTTTGTGTAAATTAATGTTATTGGATTTCACGCCGTTCAACAAAAACATTTTACTCCAATACATGTTTTTATAAATAACCCAAAAAAAGGTTATGATCCATTTTCTTCACAGACTAAATTGATTAATTGCCGCTACTGGTAGATGAAATTCAGCACCTGACAATTTTCCGAAAAACGAAGCAATTTTTCCAGCACACAGAGAGAAAAAATGTGGTATTTTTAATTCAATTTTGGTAGATTTAACATAAAATCAACCAACAACGAATTAAATTTACCATTTTTGACATCTTTGAGGCATATTTTTGTAAAGTTCGTAAATGTAATGAAGCAGTTGATAAAAGTTATTCAACAAATAGTCACTTTTGAAAAATATGCCTCAGAGATGCCAAAAAAGGTAAATTTAATTCGTTGTTGGTTGATTTTATATTAAATATACCAAAATTGAATTAAAAATACGACTTTTTTTCGTTCTGTGCAATAATATGCAGGCCGTAATTCTAGTATATTGGTTTATGTATCCAAAATGCTCAAATTCATTGATCTATTGTTCTACATTTCATTCGGAATAGTACCTAATAAATCTCAAAGCTTGAAAAACAATGTTTCATTTTTTGCTCCTGACCCCTTGAGTAACAAAACTAAAGTTATTTATGATACACCCTTTAAAAGAAAAAAGGGAAAGAGAGAGGAAAGAAGAGCTGAAGAACCATTTCAGCAAATTTTACGTCGATTTCCGTTTTCTTTTTTTTTGTTATGTTGGCTCAAAAAATTTATCGTCTGTGGAAATACTTTGCGATAATTTGATGTGAATGGAGTGTCGCATTCCCGAAACTATTGCCAATGTTTTTCTTTACAGCAAATAGCATTGGGTGGAAGTGCAAAAACTGGACACATTTCAAATGATTTATCGTGATTAACATTTAACAACCATATCGTTAGAGAGAGAAAAAAACGATCGCACATGATTCGAAAATAAATCGGTAAAGTTTGTGACCGCAAAGTGACTGAAATGACTTTTAAATTCACCGCTGTAGCTTTATTTCATTTTCGTGCCAACAATTTACGATCACAAATGATAATTTCATCAGGCAGACGGAGAACGGAAACTATTAATCGGATTTATCGACACGCTATTTATAAAGCAAAAGTTTGCTAAATCGAGCCACATATGTCGAGAGTACACACATATCATCACTGTAAACGAACCCATAACTTAGAATACAGACAACTGTTAGTGATAGCTTAATCCACTTGAATATGACAACGTTGTCGTATGTAATCAAGTAAAAGTTCTCAAATTCCAATAAAGAAAGAAAAATAAACTTCATTCCGCTTGTACACTGATTGCGAAGTAGTTGATAATGATTTAACATACATGTAGCTGTCATTAGGTACTCATCGTCTCTTCATCCATTCGAAAATATGCAGATGTATTCATCACAGCAAGATATATAACTATGTTATTTTTTATTATTTTCCGTGCATAACAAAACGCGTTATTATTAACGCTGTCGTTAAATTTTCAATTAAACCAATGTAGAACACATTCAAAGTCAATTAGTATCATTTGAAATATATGATGCGTTATCAACATTGAATATTATTTTGCATTGGTGGCAGCGAATTAGAAAGTCGGAAGGATAAGGACATAATAATATTAAACCTTTTTTTAATGATAAAAATAATTGATGTAATGTATTTCGAACAAAAAACAAACGCGTCGAATTGAGAGAGATGACAATAAAAAGGAACTCATGACTGTTTTAGCAGTTTATCTTTTGAAAATAAGCAAGTTTAAAGCTGCAAATACAATACAATAAAAAGCAATTTTCCTCAATTACATTTAACAATGTCTTCTCCAAGAAAAAAAAAATGATCGAAATTCACATCGAAGGCGAAAAAACCGACGAAGATTTAAGAGCATGCGAAATTTTGAATTGAAAATGTTTGTGTCTGTAGATTAAATAAATGTAATAGACATCAGAACGGTTCTCCGGCATAGCATGATTTTCAATTGATTCAACGTGAGTGGTAAACGAAATCAAATTTTTTATTCGCGCTTTCCATAAGCTCTTGAAATTGTTGAAAGAAAAATATGCCAAGAAAAAGTTGAACGCTTTTCATACTGGTTGTTTTGGATGTCGTTGCTCTAGTTCGATGTGGCTCGTCGTTTTCAATCAACAATTTGGCTTGTTTCGGTCCTTTTACACTGGATCGATGCAAAAGAAGTGAACTTTTTTCATCTTCTTCGCTCTTCGCGATTTTGTTTATTTGTCAGCAACTGGATAACAATTTTGTCGTTGGATTTTTTTTTGCGTACTGGATGTCGGCAAAAATGTGTCACGATTTTCTTCTACCAAGTTTGACGATGACAGACACCCAAAACGGCACGCCATCACGTGTTATAAATTTACCAACACTTTGAATCATGCTGATAACGCATTCCAAATATTTCGCGAGAATAATTTCGACATAAACTCTTTGTATTTGGAAGTGATGAGTGAAAAAAGCGTGCAAAAAATATATCCGACAGAAAGTATTCATTCATCGAAATCGTGGAGAAAATTTTGTTTTTGAAAGTGTCATTTTTATCGTTTTTCTCTATTTTTTTTCAATAACGATTATCACAAACGGACGGAGTCAAGCTGCTCTATAACATTTTGCAACATCATTCAAACCTGGATCTCGAAACATCAAGAGAAAGGGAATGGGAAAGAGATAATTTTTAAGCTGCTCACTACAAGCCTATATTTATAGAGCTTTTGATAAGACTCAATGTATGTGTAGTAAGTGCCCTTTCATTTCATGTCACTGTCAAAATACCGAGCATTCTTTGCCAATTTTTCTTCATCACATCAAAGATTGACGTATGTGTTTAACTGATGATAAATTCAAAAAAAAAAAAACAGCTAGCACATTGAACATACACACAAACATCCAATACTATAATGATAATGTTTGCTTTCAAAGCCTCCGATTCGCCATCTGAGCGTATGAAAAGGAAAACCAAGTGTTAAGCGACTAAGGAAGAGTAAAATTTGAGAATCTGACAAACAATGTGAAAATCAAATAATGCTTTGATAGACAGATTCACAAATACCCGTGTTGAACTTGACAACTGCATCAAAATTCATTGTGTCTCTCTAAATGTCGACAAAAACAAAAATTGAAAAAAAAAAATGGAACACACATATGTAAGTTTACATTTGGTCGTACTGCTTTTCTATCTTTGCCATAATGCCATTTATGACCGCAGAGACTCTTAGATTCAATATGCTTAAAATGTCAGTGAATTTCATTTTCGTTATTTTCGTTGGATTATTAAGTTCATATTTCTCTTCATTCTTTTTTTCTTCTCTAAATGAAATTCATTAGATGTTTTGTTCTCAATTTAATTCAATCAGATAATCATTTTGGTTGTTGGCGCGTATCCAATTCACCGCCACTGCTTCAAAATGCGCGTCAGACAAATGAAAAAAGAAAATGAAAACCAACAAAACAAAACAAGTTATGTGGTAGTTTTTCGTTAAGCAACCAACACGGATTAGCGAGAGCAAATCACTCGGAAAAATACGGAATTGGGGAAAATGAGAATGAAGAAGAGAGTTCGAAGAACAAATTGAAAAACAAACAAGCCGGGTTTGGCAAAGCTTCTTGGTATTTATTTATGTAATAATCGAGAAGGTTTATGCATTTGCCAGTTTGTAATAAGTGTGTCGCAATGCGCTATTGTCATCTGCGATCAGACAATGTATTCGTGTTTTTTGTTTCTCTTCATTCAATTTGATAATAGGCATGGTATGTATTTGTTGCCTTTTTTTCTAAACTAATTTCCATTTTCAAGTGGCAAAGTATTGTTTTCCAGTAGATAAACTTTTCCTTCGCAGACAAAGAGCTGGGTACCAATGATGCGTGCCTTTGTTTGTCCTCTCATTAATTTGTATGCTTAATATCAACTTAACACTTTGCTGTCTTTCAAGTTTGGTAAGACGCTCAAAAGCATTGAACCACTTGACATCGCCTGTCTCAAACGGTTAATCTCAGTCCCGATTCAGCCAACTCAATGTACACAAAAACGAAGTACACGCGAACATAAAACTTAAAATCAAAGTTTTGAGTGTGTGAACAAGTGGTTTCTTGTGGCAAACGTAATCAATTCCACTCATCGAAATTGCAATCGATTAGAATTGCAATTTGCATATATTCAATCTGACAATCTAAATTATCAAAACTATCATTCATTTGACAACTAATCGAATTATTTTTTAAATGAACGATAGTTAGAATGTATATACCGGTTAATTGATATAATCGATCCACACTTTTTGCAAAGCATGAATGGAAAATGTGTTTGGCATTGAAATGATGACACAACACTATCACAATTTGTACTTGTCTCGCCAACTTAAAACATTTGTCCAAATGATCGATGTGAGTGTTATCAATACAGATTAAAGCTGCAATCCTAGCGAAAAACTCTCAAATAAAAAAAAGGCCCGAACTCAAGGCTCAATATCCATTATGTACACACCAGAGACGGGATTTTTTCTTTAAATGCGTAAAAGAAAAAATCTGTCTTGAAAAAGAAGATAGAATGGTAAAAGCTTCTTCTTACTTTTTGGCCTTTTTGCCCACTCTACTAATCCCCGGCGAAAAATATCACATTCCTGCTTGTTTCAATGCTAATATAAGCCAATGGCATTTAAACAAATTACCCTTCAGCACAGGTATAAATTACATATTAAAACAATCACTTTCATCAAGACAGTGATAAGGAATCACCGCAACAATATTGATGTTAAACGCGTGTATTTGCATTTTTAAGTGACATATGTCAGTGCATATCACTTGAATTTCAATGATTCTGCCGCACAGGGATGGTTACATAAATTGATGCTTACTTCGGAATAGATGCTAACAAATGTCTACCGGTAGAATTTGGTGTTAATAAAATTAAATTAATAAATCAAGTGGTTTAACATCAAACAATCAATTTCAGCAATTGTAAAGTGCTGTCGCATGTTTGCGGTCCTTTTGATCACATTCAAATTCGTTGTTTTATTTATTCCGTTCAAATCGCTTTTAATTAGTTTCAAAAAATGGTTGCCAGACGTTTTTGATTTTCTGGTTAGGATATTTGCGTCATGCTTGTTTAATTGTTAAATCCAATTGTTATGAAATTTTGTTATTATGGATGTTACAGCAAAAAAAATACTATATTGAACATAAAAACGAAGCTGAAAATCAACTGCATGGCAACTGTGTATTTGAATGGAATTTTTATGTTTGCCATTGTTTTATTTATGGTCGTAGCGTTTGCATTCACTTCACGCTCATGTTTATTGCTTCTCGATTTCAGTCTCTTGTTTCTTCTCTGGTGTGTGCTTTTTTTTCATTACGCTTGGGATGACACAAAAAAAAACCAACAACTAGATAATCGACAACAAGCGGTATATATGGTTCCATTGTGTGAACGTATTCACACTGATTTCAAAACGAACGAGGCCGCATTTTTTATGGTCACCAGAAGAGAAACGATGTAATTTTTTTTTTGTGTGTGTGTTCTTTCGTTCATTTCGAATTCCAAATAGTTATGACCGATTTGGGATATTGTGACGGAAAGAAGCATTTGAACTGGTGTGTACGCGTATTGCATGAACATAGCATATTGTAAATATCCGATCGTCTAACAGATTCTGATATATCTAATTCAATCTAAATCCAATTAAACGGATTGACAGAAAATTCAGTTCATTTCGTTTATTGGCCAGCATCTACAAACAAAGAAGGGGAAAAAACATATAAAAAGTGACAAACTGATTTGGCCAACCATTTCATTTTCGCATAAATGGAAATTCAAGTCTGATGGTAAATAGAGCGATGAATTTTCTTTTTCACCTTCAACTTCAAATTAATATTTTTTTGAATGTTGTTGTTGTTGTTTATTTTCATACGAAATTCGATAAAAAAATGTTGCTCCCTCTCTTCATCATGTTCATTCCTGCTGTTTTAATATGCTTTCATTCGTTTATTGCTTGTTTGAAGTACTTCTGTCACCTCAAAATAAGGAGGAAAAAAATGACTTCGAAGTAACTTGCTGACTTTTCGAGTTAAATGGTTTGTTTTTTTTTCTTTTGCGTTTCTGTCATACGCGTATTCCAAACGGAAAATGTTCACGAGTAAATGAACTCATTGAAACTTCCGCTTCAAATCAATCCGAGTCAAAATATTTGAATAGTTCTTCTTTTTTTCTTCGTTGCACGCAACTTTTGTTCAAAGCTGTCTTTTTTGCACTGATATTCAGTATAGTTAATGTACTGCACATAAAGCGTCTCAGTTGGCCATCGCAAATAAACGACCTCGAATAAATTGATCTCATTTCTTATGATTACAAAACAAAATTATATGTAATAAATTGCCCGCACCCCGCAAACATTGACTGGTTGCATTGGTGCGAATTCAATCTTGAACCAAAAACAAATGAAACCAAATGTTCAACTTACTTAATCAGCAAGTGAACGGTGTTAGATTTATAAGTTATAGTCGCACGCAAAACAATGTATATGGAGTCTGAAGGCGATCAACAATAGAACCAAATAAAGTTTGTTCATTCAAACTACCATGGAGTATAATACGGTTCTTATCGACCGCATAATTTCCGATGCACAAACATAACAATATTGAGATAGGTTCTATATTTGAGTAGGCCAACAATTTATACGGGACCAATAATAATAGTATAATTACAATTCTAACAATGCACGTGATTGATGTGTTCGCAGAAGTATTTTGTACAGTTGACGCTCGGATAATATATTCGATTCAAAGCAGGGTCTTCATTCGATATAAACGATGACTTTTTTTTTGCAAAATAGAAAAAATAACTATTGTTATCCGAAAGTGCATGATACGGGCCAACAAAACCTATCAAGTCGAAATAGTTTTTCACTTATCAAAAACCTTTAGGGAATTACAAGAATAGATTACACCTCGGAAAATTGATTACCAAAAAAAAAAGGTTTTCACTTTTCGATAATTTGATAAGGAGTAATTTCTGAATCCGTTGGAAGGGGGACGTTAATCCGAACTTTCGAACCCCTGGTCAAAAGCTATGATTCCAAGTGTTTACTATATGTGAATTTGTAGCCCGTGCACAATCGTATAATATGGAAAAATATTCAAATTTATATTCGTTCGAACGAATGAAGTCAACAATGTATACTATTCGCAATTCCATAAACATGCATTGTTTTCATGAATATTAATTCAATCACGTTTGGACCGCAGATGTTTTGTTACTTTGTTATTATTCAAATCGAATTAGCGGATAATGACGTCGCTCTTCAATCAATTCAACGCCATCGGTATAAAATCCAATGGATAGTCACCAAGAACTTTTGGTTCGTTAAGATACTGCCTACTCGAATGTGGTATTGCAAGATATCTTCGATGCTCAGTTTCCGAATATGATTTATTTTAAGGTCGATTACAGACTACAGATACGATATCGCTACCAAGCTTCCGACTCTCAACGGGGTTTTTCTTTATGTGTACCAATAAATCAGTTTGTTAAATATTTCCAAGTACGCTCTCCGTGCGAACTGTACACTTGAACAATATACGAGTTAATTCATATTTTCTTTAGACGAATAATGATTCTCTTGCATCAGCTGGTGTAAAATGTTCAAAATATTAATTCATGTTCAAACTTCAATAAGTAGAAGCGATTTGATGCTGTTGCAGCGTTTATTTTCCATTGTTTCGATGTTCATATTATTGTTGTAGAATGTTTCGAAAGTTATGTTTACCAAATTATCATGTTGTATTTGATATAAATTTTTCAAGCTCACGCAACCGAGCCCAGCAAATGTAATACGACGGTTTTGGTGCATTGATGGTGTAAAAGTGAATTGAGAGAGAGCCTTTGATTTACGCAGTACAGTAATGTGTCGGTTATTTAACGAGATGTGCATGTGTGCTGAGATCTGTAGATTTATAGTGGTCGATAGTCGAAGAAGTAAACAAAGTTCAATTTTATCAGTAAATACGAAGTTTCGATCAAACTTCGAAAGCACTTACGGTGGTTCAAAATATTTATATACTTTTCTTCCCTTCGCATCCATTTCGTCGTATACTTCAGACAGAAATGCAACTTTTAAGTTAGTTCAATTTGTGATTTTTTGGTTTTGTATTTGTTTATTTTTTGATTTAAATGCGAAAATATTTGTAACACAGACACATACACATGTTACATATTTGCAAATCAATTAAGTTGGACTAAGCAAATATAAAGTTTCTTTTTTCTATTGTTTATTTGGATTAAAATTTAACTTATACCACAACGACATGTATACAGACAGTTGGAATTATTTTTTGTGTAATCTCGAATCATGATATGCTCAAATGAATATAAACAAAACAAAATTAATCCTGGATTAGTGTGGAATTAACGAACCGACAAAAAATCAATGATTCAGTGCAATTTCATTGTGTGGGTACTTCAATAATGATAATAACAACAAAAGAGACTCATTAAAATTATCTCCGAAAAGTAAATCCTATCCAAACAAACAAATATAGGACAATGTCTGCATGCAGTCTGATGCGTAACGATTTCAGCATTTAATGACTAGAAAGCATTTTGGTAGCGCATACAACAAACCGCTCCATTAAAAATGAAAAGAACAATGCGCTCAATGTTCTTTTTTTTCTCTCAATCTACAAGCTACTCTAGCTTCTATTGAGATAAAAAAAATACATCACATTTATATTTTAATATACACTCAGTATTTGTTTGCATTTGCTTGGGTTCATGTACCCGTTGATGCAAGCACCTCTTGAAACAAATGTATGTAGCATAGAGACTCTACTCTAGCAATGGATGCAATGAAAACTATCTGATATTCCAAAACATTTATTTGCTGGAGACAAAAATATTCATCACGTTTCAATGTTTGGCAAACAAAAACCAATTCGTCATAATTTGAGAACTGAATGTGGCAAAACTAGCCATTATTTAAATTGTTCACGTACATTTATGCTGATGAATAATTAACTTGGCTTGAAACGACACAACATAAACACAAACACGTCAAGTGTATTTTTCTTTTTGTTTCATCTCATCGGATGCACATATTTCTGATGATCATCCACAATTATTGGGTTGTTTTACGGTTTTTGGGGTTTTCTGCCATGTGTTTTCATATTTTTTACTTATTTTACATTAGAACAAATCATGAACAAAAGCTTAAACACACAAATAATAATAAAAGCTTATAGCTCAGTGTAAAAATGCTTGATGTGAAATGTTGACCATTAAGCATTGAAAGGACGCATACAATAGAATACTTTCAATGACAATAATATTTTTTTAGTTTGCAAAATGGTGAAAATATCCTAGGCCTTACATTAATCCTTACGGCTGATAAAAGTGCAGTGTATTATTCCATAGTCATCATAATTAGTCATTTAAGTTATAGCTTGGTCCAGCTGTGCATTCACCATTTGCATTTATATTCATTCGTGTCAGAGCGCAAAAAATAGTTTTCTCCGTTGCATGTTATAATGCATTTTATAACACGGTACACAGCATGAATATCGTATCAGTTTTGAGCAAAACCAGTTTTTCGCTTTTATTTTGTTGATATACTACGTTAAAACTTGACGATGATTCTGTTCGTCGTAAAAGGACCGAATTGTATATGATGGAAGTGACTTTGGGAAATCGAAGCCGATTATCCCATCACACGGGATTTTCGATCGAAATGAGCTTTTTATTGGGGGCAATTCGATTGAATGGTCGACATGTTATTTCGTTTTCAAATAAAAAAAAAAAACGAATCAATTGACTTGCAATGCAAACGTTGTGAGAGAGGAAAAGGGGCAAAAAATCGAAAATGAGAGGAAATGAGAAATGGACAAATGTTGACTTTTACGCCATAGTTATCATTTGATTCTGATGACCTTTAAATGAACTGCCATCGTGACGACTTCAAATGTTGGACGTTATGTGAAAATGGTCAACAGCGATAATCATCTTAAAAACGTCTGAACGTTTACATTCTCGATTTGTTTGCTTTGTATTTTCAAATTTAAACCATCAAGTGATGCTTGTCGTTTTATATTTTGACGGTCGTTTCTCAAAGATTCAAATTATTGATTGTCGAAGAGACACTTGAACTTGAGTATCAAATAAAGTCCACAAATACGATTTTTTTGCTGCAGATATTGTCATCAATATTGAACCAAACAAGCTACCTAAATGAATAAATACATTATACATAACGATAAATCGTTTGAACATTTGTGCATTGTACGTGAGAGTTTGTTTGTGCAAGAATGATTGAGGCTTTCGTTGAATTGATGATGCAATGAGAGTTATTTGATTACTTTTTTTTTCCACATCGGCAATTTCCACGCCTAATTTTGACAACCTGGACACGGTATATGAAGAGCAGGTAAGAACGTTTACATTTTGGCGACAATGTAAAGCGAGCAAAAATTCATTATGCGATCGTATACAAGTGGAACACGAAATGTATGTGTGTGTGTATGTGTTAAAAAAGAGATTGAAAGAGAGACAGACAATACCCTAAAATCAATGTTCGCGTTTTCTATCACATTCCACTTGGTTGGGTTCGAGTGTGCTACAATCAGTCTTTTTTTATTCATTCTTTCAGTTGTTTTCATGCGTTTTTTCTTCATGCGCGATTAGACAGAAGTTAGAAAACAATTTAAATAATGTTTTGTGTGTCTTCAAACGTGCATCGGTTTGGATAAAAGGCCCGAAAACTTGTTCAAAGTGGAATATTTTCACAAGAAACCAGGGCGCGCACACACATACAATCCGAATTCTAATTTCCTTTACCGGGCTATTTGAACATCTTTGGTATATATACAGAGAGAGAGAGAGAGAGAGAGAGAGAGAGAGAGAGAGAGAGAGATTGAACTCCTGTGAAGCAATGTGCATCATTATCATACCACAGTGTATTCGTTTGTTGTAGAGAGTATAGAAAAAAATAAACTTTTTACAAAATTAATAGGGTGAATGAAAGCATTCCATCGAATGCCAAACGAAACTCAAGTACGTACGGATGAAATTGAAAACGAATAAAAAGAAAACAACAACAGCAAATGAAAAATTGAAGTGAAGACGGTGCGAAAGAACGTTTGACAGAAAAATAAATTCACATTCGAAGTTAAATTATTATCCGACGTGTTTTTTTTTTTGCTCTCGGGAAAGTGCGTCGACAAATTGAGACCATGAATAAAACGTATTTAAAATATATTGAGAAAAAAGTTGTTGACTTTTACCTATTTAAACGCCGTTCACCGCCCGACAAACAATTTATATCCGAACAACAACAAAATAGAAACGAAAGCCACAATGAACAGCACTGGAATGTTGGAAACAATTTCTTCGTCGTGCATTTCGGTGTTTGTGGCAGCGTGTGCCTTGTGCCTTGTTTATGCGTACACCTGATTTAAGTTCGTGTCACATGAAAAAAAACTTCGAAAACAAAATTACGGCAAACAAATGCCTTTGATGTATTTATGTATCCGGTTTTTTTGCATACAAACTCAATCAATCGCAAATACCATAGCTTTTTTTTTGTTTCGACAGCAATAAAATAATTTTAAACGCTTTTTTTGTACATTGCTGTCATTTATTTGTAATTTGCTTTTTTTTCGTCTCAATTTCAATTGCTACATTGTAGAAGTTTTTTCGAACTTTTTTCCATGCATTGCTGGGCTGATCAAAACTTACAAATAAGTGGAAAACGTGTTATTTTGAACTATGTTTGGCTAGCCATTAGTTTGGAATATTGTTCAAGTGGTTTTTTTCCGTAAGTTCTTTTTACTCAAGTGATTTTTTTCAGTTTCGTCCAAGTAACAATATGCTGTTTTTGTTTATCAAAATGAATTGGCAACAGGCAGCTGTCAACAGTGCGTGTGAAATGTGCAAGGTTTGATTTTAAGCTCATTCGACATTTCAGAACGTTATGTGACCGCGTAAAAGTCTGCCGATTGCGTCCATTAATGAAAGCGATATTTTAAGCATTTTAAACTGACACTTCAAACGTGTGCTGCTAACCAAATTAAAATTAATCCGTATCCGCATTTGCAGTGCACAATGAAATTGTCCCATATGCATTTAAAAGCCAATAAATACAAAAGGGCATATGTAATCACAGCATTTATTTTTGCACATTATACCGTTTAGTCAGAAGAAAACCATACCAGACCCAAAAAAAAACCCACAGCTCCCGCTCAACTCCAGCAGAAAAAAGTTCATTAAAAAGGATGCACCCACGGAGACAGAGAACACCAACTGCACACGTGCTTTTATAATTCAAAATAAATGACACTCATAAATTTCCCATTTAAATGAATTCCATTAATTTTATGATTATTGATCACTTGTGTGAAACTTTTTTTGTGCCGAAAAATGTAAGTTGTACAAGAATCTGTGGAGAAAAAAAATGGATATCATAAAATTTGCGATACTTACAAAACGATTAAAAATGCCAATTGTTTTTGGTGTCTGTTAATTTGCTATGGGAATAAAGTGAGCCAAAAAAGAACAGAAAAATTGAAAAATTTGTTCCTGATTAGGTAAAATCAACCATTTTAATTAGTTGAGAACTTAAATTTCGCATGAATTATTCAGCAAGAAAAGAGAATAGAGTGAGAAAGGTTACATTTCAAAGAGTTGCAATCGCTTGAAAATTCGTCTATTGAGCAGCACGTCATAATTGGCATTAATGTTTGAGTTATCCATGTGCTGGATGAAAAGCGTGTTGTCGCCAAATTTATTATTCATGATGCAAATTTGTTTAAAAATCTAGTCATACTCAATCAGTTTCATAACGTTGAAAATTGTTATCAATCATGTGTCCACTGTTTATCTGATGAAAATATTAATGGCAAATGCTCGTCGCTCGTGAAATGCATGGGGGAACATTGTCATGTAATACTGGTGATTCACCAAATAGATTATGTCAAAACCAGTGAAGTCTTATAGCCATTGTATTCAATTTGGACCATAATCGAATTGATTTCGCATTTTCTTCTCTTTTCTTTGTTTCAGCGAACGAAACTTGAATTCAATTTTGTAAAATATCGTGTTGATAATGAGAAAGCTTGGCGATTTAGAGTTGTCATTATACACGCGTTCTTAATACAATTTACAAAAAAAATTATCGCATTAATTTTATAAATTTAATATTCTCATATTGGTTTTTATTATATATGACTTCTATCGCAATTTTGCTCGTTGCTTTTCGGTTTTGCGCCTTCTTCTCTATTTCTCTCTTTTTGTTGTTCGTGTTTTTGTTGTTATTGTAATCGGTTGATGCTTTTGCGACGTTGTGACACTCCACATTGAATATGTCGAAAAAGGCGCTTTTCTATCCAATAAACAGAAAATCTGGGATATAAATCAAAAGAAACCATTCAACGGACTCTGGATGCTTATTCTTTGCCGTCTTTCTTTCCCGATTATACCGGGTTTAAAGTAAGATTAATAGTTTTGAAAATTTATTTATTTTTTTTATCATTTTTTTTCTGGCAATGGTTCAAATTGCAAATTTAAAACGGAATAAAATGCGAAAGGACGAACGTATAGAGTGTGCATCGCACGCAATTGTAAACAATGTGAGAAAGTGCCATTTGAAATATAGTGTGTTAAGAATGGGACCTTTTTTGAGCTTACTCATCTCATGACGCTCATAATTCGACATTTTTTTTCTCACAAAATCGTCTACACGATTTGCATAAAAACAGTGGCTCTCATCATCCGACGCAATTATTTAAAAAGTTTGTTTTGTTTGCTCAATTGCTGTATTCAATAAGAGACCAGTTAAGTCATAATATAAAAAATTGGTGCAATTTTACACGCAATGCGCATTTTATCAAATCAAAATTAAATGAAATTGTAAACAAAAACAACGGACCATTTTGGATGACGAACATAGACGGGAGCGTGTATTTTACACAGTAATTCCAAATCTGAAAAAAAAACGATTTTGCTTTGATTAGAACCAAAGCTCGGTGCTCGGCTCATTTTAACTCTCTATAAAAGCGATTGAATCATAGATAAACACAAGGCAATTGTCACCATCTTCAGTGAATTGAGAAAATCAACAATACGATTGAATAAAAAGAGCAAATACCCCTGCTAAATGTGTGGAATGTCGAATTAAGAAAACCGTAAATAAAAAAAGACAAAGAGTGAAAAGGTCTAGTCTGTGAAAAAGAGGAAATATTCTTATTTAATGAAGTGAGAATCGAATCCGAAAAAATGGTCTGACGAAATTGATCGAAATGTTTTTGTAATCATTAGCTTTTGGTCGTTTAATCAAGGGTTCTTCGTGTGTTCACAAGTAAAAGTATTTAAACTGGAAGGAACTGCATGGGAAACATGTCCCATTTCGAGTCTGACTAGTTATTGGATTTTCCACGAACGAATAATTGATTTGGGTTCACCACATTAATTGGTGCACATAAAAATTCATCGGAATTATAAGTACAATTAAGGATCAACATACGTTGCAAAGCCAATTAAAAGGTGCATCTCGAATGAATATGATGCAACTGATTAGAGCCTTGAAATGCCATGTAAGAGTGCTTCTTAAATGTAAAATGCCAATATTTGTCGAGTGTTGATATGTGCTTATGTAAAAACCGACACCAAATGTGAGCAAGCGTACCATGAATTCTCATTGAGTATTCGTTTAATAAAAAAAGTGGCATCGTATTCACGTTTCAAGCGCAAAAAAGAGAGCAAACGATAGAAAATTCACATTGTCAACAAAGTGAATATGAGAATGCTCGTGTTGCCGAAAGGAACATGTTCAATGTACAGCTTTGAAAATCTGCTTACTGTTTCTATGACAAGGTAAAAAATTTAATACCTAGTATCATCATCGCTACCCAACCAGCTATTGCATATCACTTTTTTTTATTATTTTTGCATGCATCAAACCTTTTTCTTCGTTTTTTCTGTAAATCTAATCTTTTGGGTCTGTGTAAATAAATCTGCGTTGGATGGATTTTCACCTAAGCTTTTCTATGCAAGCGATTTTTTTCTTGTCATCATATAACCAATTGCAAATCGCTCATATTAATAATTCTGCAAAGAAAAAAGACGAGCATTTAACACATCAATACTGTTGGCAATTAATTTCATTTTTTTTTCTTTTTTTTATTACGAAATGCATTTGGATTGTGTATGTCTAGAGATATTGCCTACTTTCGTAGATCCAACCTGTTTATCGTGTGTATTAAACGTAATTACCCTCGGCGTTAATAGGGATGGTGAAGTTATGTATGCGGTTAATAAAGATAATTGCTTTGATTATGCCTATAAGTTGTGTGCTGCTTGTTGCTAATAACTTTTAAGGTTAAGTCTTTTTCCTTTTTGATTTTGGAAGTGAAGTTTTGATATGGAATTTCTTGTGCGTTTCCATGTAATATGACACAAGCAGTGCCAAAAGCCAGTGAACACAATATATATATTATTCCTTGGCGTGGGAATTGAATACCGTCAGAATATTTTGTGCAAATAGCCGTCGTTTAGCAACAGAAATTGTACAAATGTAAATGGCTTCACTTATACACGATCACCATTTCTTGCGAATAACGAAATAATGAACGAAACACCAAATGTTGAACGGATTTGTATTTACTGGAACAAAATGAGCATCTTAGAAATGGTTGGCATGGCAAGTTACTACCATTTAACTACTACAATGCCATGTTCACCTGTGTTCAGTGAACAAAACACGATATTTGATTGGGAAAAAAAGTAAGAAAATGCGTGCTGGAAAAAATTGCTCATTTGGCGAGATTCCAACACGCATTTTCATATTATTATTGCAGTAGATA
Source organism: Contarinia nasturtii (assembly GCF_009176525.2). NCBI lineage: Eukaryota > Metazoa > Arthropoda > Insecta > Diptera > Cecidomyiidae > Contarinia > Contarinia nasturtii. Next base: position 3,556,205 of record NW_022197544.1, read on the forward strand.
TGCTATTTTTTGTTCGCTTCACATTTTTTTGCGCTTACACAACGATAAAAATGACTGGCAAAAGTGCACGAGGGAATTCATTCTATTAAATTCTCTCCATTTCATGAGCACCACCTCTCCACTTGCATGGGATTTTGCGTGTGTACATTTTTTAATCTGTTATTTGTCTGGCCATTTTGAAATTGTGCAGGTGTCTTTCATTCCAAATCACACGAGTTGGTTAAAAAAAAACCCTTCAAAATGTCAAAAATTTTGGCATACATCGGTTTATTCACTGAGAATTAAATCATGTCCGACTTCCGTTATCTTTTGACCGTCGTCGAAACCTTAAATTCCCATGTGATATTGACCTGTTTTTTTTTTAAACACTGAAATAATTATAAATTAAATGAATTGTCAGTGGTTTTGGAATATTCGTTTTTATCTCTGTCTGTGTCTCACTCTTGTCTGGACTCTGTGTATATGTGCTGTGTTTCAATGATAATTTTTGTTTATCATTATGCTCGTTAGACGGCCATTGCACATACACATGTCTTTTGAATTATTATCTCACGAAAAATATTATAAATTACAACAAAGAGAGTCATTAGAAAAGTGTATAAATTATAACACACAAAAGGGTGTGTGTATTTGTGTTTATACACATATATATCGACCATGTTTATCGTTTGACAACGGTTCCGTTTGAAAGCGCGCGCGCCCCTTCAGCGAAATTATGAATAAGGATAAACCGTCAAATAGTACACAGTGCGAACAAAAAAAAAGCTTTATGGGTGAATTTACGATACCCTTTTCATAAGTTGTGAAAGGTATACTTTAAGCGAAAAATCGTGCACCAACCACCAAATCACATTCAAACATTTCGCATAAATGCAATGGACAAATGAAAGAAACTTGGATCCGATGAATGACTACTATAACCGGAAAAAAGCCAACACAATTTGTATTCATTTGATTCTGGTTTTATATTTTCATACATAACGCCACTTTTGTATATGCTATTCAACAAATGTGCTACAAAATACATCTCTGTGTATTTAGTGAATGATTTATACATTTTAATGTAAAATGTTTATGAATGGAAAACCACACACAAAAAAAAACAAAGTCGCTTCAAGATTAATGCAATTTCAGTCGAATATAATTGCAATTGGTCACCTTTATGTGAGAAATGATTTGGATTTTTTTTTGTTTGTTTCACCAAATGAGCTGTTTAATATTGGTGATTTTGGTCATAAACATGATTAAAGACAAAAATTACCAGTCACGAAATGAATGTTTATTATTCACAAAGCATTGTCATGGACAATTTTCATATTAAAAAATATATATACCGCGATAAATACAATACACCATACATATTTTGTGGCATTGTCTGTATTTGAATATTACGACTGTGTCTATGGACGAAACAAGAAAAAATCATTTCAATGGCTTTCATTATTTTTATCGCTTTTATTATTATTATCATTAGAATTTTTTTTATGACCTGATCCTGTGTAAAAAAAGATTATTTTCTCATAAATCACTTGGTATGACTCGATTCATAGCAGAGGATGCGTGAGTACAATGCATGTATTCTCTGTGCTCGTCAGACGTGCTCACTTCTTTTCACTCTGGATCATGTGCAACAATGCTCGGTGTCTTATTTCATTCAATACAAAGTTTCATTGTTTAACATTATCGTAGTATTTTTTTTTTCTTCTTCTTTATCGTAAATTGTTTCTCTGTATTAGGCATATCTATATATCTCTCTCACTCATTCACTCACTCTGTTTTATATTCAAAAAAAATTTTTGCACGTTTGTGTGTGTGTCTATTTAATAGGATGTTTTGAATAAATCCCCGTCCACAGATATACATTTACCAACATTTTTATTAATCCATTCCATCGAATCGTTCAAATCGATTGAAGAAGATTATTTTGGGTGAGTGAGTGTTATTTTCGAGTATATCCTTCCAAATCGTTTCACATTTGTATATAAAAAAAATTTATACTTTGGCTGAATTCCAAGCTGACATCATCTACTATTGGATTTATTTCTCAGTTTCACCTATAAAACTAGCACATTTTCGCCATTTTCTCGAGTATATATCGGTGCCAGTGGATCGGATATTACAGCCGGAATGAAAATTGATAGATAAATGCGATGCACACAAAGAGAGTATGAAAACATTGGGATTTACACGGTCATTTATTATATTCGATAAACCGCAATCACAATTTCCGTAATTTAATTAACCGCCAGATGTTGTACTTTGTATAAAATTCATTCATAACACATATTTCAGAAAATTACTATTTTTGGTTTTCAAAGATTCTTGCAATTTTGAGAGCTCTGCGTAGAACTCGAAGAGATTGAGCCGGGGAAAAAAAGTGTATTGGTGAGAGAGAGATAATAAGAACGGCTCAAACTCAAAGTTTAAAAAATTGAATGTAAAGTATTTTCAAGAAAATTCCAATACATAAAATGAACAAATGTGGTTGTTAACTCTACAAAAAGAATAATGAACTTTTAAAAATGAAAAAAAAAACTTTTCGTAAATGCTACGCGGTAAACTAAATTCGAATAGAACATAAAAATAGATTATTTTCTTTCACTTTCGACGTTTTTTTTACTTTGCAATAAATAGCATTTGTGCAAGAAAAATGGTTTCTGAGTGACAACATAATATGTTGAATATATTTAGAAAATATTGCTATTTATATACACAAATCTGAGTCATAATCACTGGATTGTGCTGCATAAATTTGTAGTTTGGCTCGATTTTATTTTTTTCAATGTCAACATCATTATCTCTGTGAATTCAAACACAATATTTACAATGTTGTTGTTGTTGTTGGTTTCATTTTCATGTGGCATTAATCTCATATGTAAACATATCAAGTGCAGGACCGACGGACGCCTATTTTCCTTTCCACACAGGATTTCATGAAAAAAAAAAAATGAAATGGAAACAGTGGAACGCGAAAAATTCACCAAAATGCCAACCGAAAATCAGTGGAAGTCATGCCGCACAACAAAACACGGATGTAAATCATAAATCATTTGAACAAAACCATCCGATTTGTGATCATGAAATTGCCATTGTACACATTTGCGCAAGGCGTCGATTGGACGTGTTTAACATGTTATATTATGGAACGGAAATTGAGAAACCGGGTGCGGAAAGAAGTCAAAAATATAAACATGTGTAGGTAAATTCTAGGGGCTCGGAACATGAAAAAAAAAACATCAAATAAACACAGTTTTAAAAATTTATATTTCTTTAACAAAAAAACTTCAGAAGAACTTCAAAAGTGTGTAATTAATATTTTAATATAGCAAGCCTTTGTGATTTTACAAATGACGTTCCACTAAATGCACCATTTGCCGCCATTTTGCGTATTTACGATAATCAAGAATAATGATTTTATTCACGAATATTCACAGAAAGTAAAGTTATTGTTCACTACTCAAAATGGACCAATATTCGTGAATATGCATGGTTTTTCACGTATAAAAAATACTTCCGAGCCCCTAGGGCAAATTATGGCTAAGAGTTGTTGTCCTTGACTTGATATCAACGTCTTTATTTATTGCATTTTTTTGAAGTACTTTTGTTTTGTAAAACAATTCATTTGTTCATCGGTTGTTGTTGTTGCTACTCGACATCTGCTTAAATGAAAAGTTTATGCAAAATGATGGAAGTTTTATTTTGTTAGATTGCCGAATTGGTGTTTTGCTTTAGGTTATGAATGATTGAAACCACAACAAAAATATATTCATTGAAAGAACGTGATACGTGTGCTATTATTATTCGTGATCGTGTTGATGGTGCTTGTTGGTAAGTATCTTTACTTGAGCTGATTTGCGTAATATTTGGCCATAGCAGTTATAATCAAAATAGTCCAATAGATAAATTGATAAATGCTCTTTTTTTGTGCAGAAAAATTGGCCACTCACAAATGTTTGATGTATCATAAAATTAAATGGCAGAACGACAACCAAATGCGGCTCAATATGAAAATAATTTATGTCCGACCCTTATCAATATTAATAATTTAAAATGAGAGAATGAAAGTGAAATCGTACACAATTCGGTACAATCGTCAATGACATACACACAAACATCGAAGTTGTACGACCGAAAAAAAGCCAATAGCCAATTCCAATGAAATCACACGAAAATGAACGTTGCTTATCACTTTTGGCTATCGTCTAAGAAACAGTCTTCATATCAATTCACTCGATTCTTCTGCCAATACTGTTGCTGTTGCTGCTGCTGTCTTTGCTTTTATATGTACGCTTGGCTGCTCATGTCATTGATTTGATTTGATTTCTGCCAACTATCATATTTTCGGATTACATAAATTTTGTGTTCATCGTCATCGCTCTCAATTTCGAATTGGACGGATTCGAAAATGAAAGAGAGATAGAATTTCCACAGCATGTCATGCAAATAGAATAACATTATGGCATATTAAACAATTTATTTTCGCCAATAAACGTAGCACATAAAAATAAATGATTTGCAATTGTATTGTGACCATAGTCATTCGTGTAGGTGTTCAAAAAGGACGGATTGATATTGTATTCGATTTTCATTGTCTATATTGGACTAATAAACTATATTTTGTTGGTTATTCAAAACGAATCGGTTAAAGTATAAACATATTTTATCAGAAAAGAACCCTTTTTTCCATTCGTTTATTTTGTTACTGCTCAATATTTTTCGCGGTGTCTTTGATGAACTTGATGATATGATTCCAATTCTTATTCGTAAAATGCATCCTTTCATCGAATCATATTTCGTGGCATTTCATTTGATTGAATTCATATTTGTATGCGATATTAAAAGCTAATTTCAAATCACATCTCATTTTCCAATAAACATACGACAAATAAAGAGAGAGATTTCTATTTTTCTAGGTCATAGAATTTTTTTCTGTCCATGTGGTCTCTACCCACACATTTCTCCTAGTTTCTATTCATTTCATTCTATTTTTTGTATATTATAAAAGGTTAATTAGAAGTCTTTACAAGAATATAAATTCAACAGAATATGGAACATAAACCATATCGAAGCGTATCCATGGGCGACGCTCTACTTCTGGGTCTCAATTAAGAGCTTTCTCTCTTATAAATCTGCTGAATATTCTCGATGTGTGAAAATGTGTGAGCGTAAAAAATGCTGTGGTACACACGTGGAAATTGTTTACATTGTATAATGTCTGGTTTGGTTTTGCGTGTTTTCAGAAGTTATGCGCATTTATTTGCATTTGTTAATGACGCCAAAAGTGTAAGAGCAGAGTAACCAAAGTGAAATAAAGAAATTGGCACCATTCAAATGATTTGGTTACAAGCGTATTGATAATGGGAATTATGGAACGAATCTACCATATGAATGTAAAAGACAAAGTTTTGTCACTTGTCAAATTCAATATTAAAGTGTTTAAGTTATGCATGACATGGAACATTTGCTTAATTATCGAAGAAAATGCGCACTTGGCAATCGGGAACATAGTACTTAATGATTCATAGAAATGGGGGAGACAATATAAATTCAATAGGCCTTTTTGAACTACACTTTCCTATCTGGTTTTCGGGCTCGTTTTCTTATTTATTTTGTGTCGCTGAGTGGCATTGCCGGAGTTATTCTGTAACAAATCGAAATGATGCTGCAGTTGACTTTAAAAGTTTGGTGGTTAACCACAATAAAATTGCGTATGTGACCCAATTCGAAAATCACAGTGACAACTGACAAATATTTATATGAAAATATGTGCGGCTCATGCAATAACGTTGAATTTGAAATGCTTGTTCTTTGCTAAAAAAAAAGTAATATGAAGTTTTCCTTTATTTTACACTCTTTTTCATTGTTCTTTCGGTCCTTCTCAATTTGATATTGGAGATAGAGGTAAAGAGGAGCGAGTTTTGGAGCAATGGACGAACATAAGTCCAAAGCGGCAGTAATACAATTTTTTTCAACAAAACGGAAAACATCTGAACGTACTTACTACATACGTATGAAAGAAAAAAGAAAGAACATCTCGCTCCCGCACACCAAAACGAAAAACGTAGTCGTACATTAACGACGAATAAATGTTGCACAAACGGTAAGCATGGAAAAAGTGCACATGAAATAAAAATAAAAGAAGAGAAACACATATCCAAGACAAAAAACACGGAGAGAAAGAGACAGTAAACAATGAGGCGATTTTTTTCCGCTTCAACTATACTTTTATACACTTATGGTTGATTTCGCTTCGGTACTTCCATTAGTCTTCATTTATCGAAGAGAAAAAGAAAAAAAAAATATGTGTGAATAACAAAGGAAAAAATTGCCACGTGAAATTGTAAATGAACAAATGAACAAGATCTTTATTTTTGTTCAACTTTTTTTTCTTCATTGAATTTATGTATTGCAATCGTTCCAATGTTTTTTTGTCCATTTCTTGATGTGCTATTTGTCCCCATATATTGGTGAAAATCGCTTTCAAATTGCGGTTATCCAATTGTTGCAAACGAGCGTTCGATCTTAGCAAATCTCATTTCATGTCGTTGTTATCCAAGATGATATATCAAGAGAGAGAGAAAAATCGAACGCGATTTTCCATCGAATCACTCGATTTAATCATGTGTCAGCTGTGTAATAGATTATTTAAAGCGCAGCAAGATATTGCCCAATCTGTTATCGTGCTACGGATTCTCTTTGCTGAATGCCAGCTATAAACATTCGTTCATTTTTATTTCACTGGTTTCAATTTTTTTAAATTCACAATAAATGGGCATATTTTTTATTCGATGACATCCATAATACAATATAGTTTATGGTTTCAGTGATGTTGCCGTTATTATTGTTGGATGAAGGAAGAAAAAAAAATACATTGCCCAAGTCAATTTCATCCTTATTTCACGCTTGAGAAACGTTTGTACCGAGGCCAAAATAGACACAAATCACATATGATGAAAGATTTACCGAAATTATTTCTTTCTGTAAGACTTTATCGGCAGCCTTTATGCTCATATACATGCCTTTATTTGGTTATTCCCTATGCATTCACTTGTTGTTGGGCCTGATGTCAATGTCCAAGATTAGCCACGCGCGAATAAAATATACGACAACAAACATCGAACTTTAATCTTTTTATTACAGATTTTGTGTCGGTTTCTTTTTTTTCGTTGGTCTTGGATGTTTTGTTGGTCGCACAGCTTGAATGTATGTTCTTCATTGCGAAAATCTAAAACATACAGCTCATTGTTAACATTCAATTGTTTGGTCATTTTCTGCGGAAAAAATATTACTTCTGCTTTCACCGCAAAATACGACATGTCATCTGCATGATTCACCCAATTCTATTGTTTGATCTGGCTTTGACTAGGTTTCTCTCATTTTCATTTCAAATTGAAATTAATGTGATTTCAACGGTGGCACAATACAATTTGAAATCGAGCATTCATTTCACAATAAAATTGATTACTCATATTTTGTGGAAGTGTCTATTTTTTCTGATTTAAAATTGATTCAGTTTAATGACTAAACATTTCATTGGCAAAATACTCATATGGAAAATGCGCATTGATAACGGATTAAGAGCAAAAACAAACATTCAGATTATCAACATTAAGTGAACAGCTAAAGTTTATAATTTTGTAACAAAACTCGTTAACAGCATTTCAGAGAACGTTTTTGTTCTTCAATTGACTAATTTCTTCATTCATTTTTCATTGAAACTCTTAATACGAACATTTTCTATAGAACGTTTCATTTTTTTAAAAATAAAAAGCCGTTTTTTCCGGGGTTTCTTACGCCCACAATTTCTTGTGAAATGAGATGAGGAAAGACGAATATTTCATGAATAACTTTTCTTATTAATCGGAATTCTGTGTTACTCAATTCCTAGTATTTATATAATTTATTTTCACATTTAAAGAACACAAAAAATAAAGACATTTCATTTCCTACATCAACGTAATGGCATTGAATCGGTATTCCACTGATTTAAAAAATGTTACTAGGGATGCCAGATCGCCCACGGCGTTTGTGGATTTTCGAGGCAAAAACTAGGATTTTTTTTTACAATTTTTGTCGTCCTCTTAAGAATAGCTTCAATAATTTGGATTTTTTGTGGTTGTCAAAAGTGATAATTTTTGTAGTACTTTTGATATTGACAAATCCACCATCAAAAAAATTGTATTTCGCCCATATATATCTCTCTTGGATTTAGAAAAAAATCGCCGGATTCACTCGGCCCAACCAAAACTGGCATCCTGATTCAAACATTTAAAATTTCTTAGAAACAAAGCTATAGAAATGTTGGTGAAACACAAAAATAAAAACACTGCCGTCACTCGTGACATGGAAGTATCATGCCAAAAATCATTTGGATCAGATTATTTGAAGTAGAAAAATGTCAATTTTATTCGGAGTGGGCTTGAACTTTTCAACGGCATTGTATGTAAGCGAACATAGATGAATTATTTCCGGTCGACTCGATTATAATTTCAGAGATAGAAGTGATGATTGATGCAATATCATATAACTCACACATAAATGTTTGTTGTCAATTTTTCGCGCACAAAAATGTTGATATGGAATTATTATACTAATTATTTCAAGCTTTTACCGTAATAACATTAAATCCCTCTGGATTTTCATACAAAACTCTTCAAGTTCTCCTAACATTTCTCCGAAGACTTGATCCAAAAAAAGCTGTATCAAAATTTGGAACCAGGTTTTGCTCCTACAGTGATGTTTCTCGAGGAGTGTCATTTTAAAATGCTTCAAGTGGAATCGTTGCCATGGTCTGAACGAAGAAAAAACAAATTGAAATAAAAAATAACTACATAAAATATCAATCATTCGACTCGGAATGTTATACCTTATCAAGATAACGCTGTATGTGATTGTAATAAACTATTTCAATTAAATAGTTAATGAGCATCATACATCAATTAAATTTTAATTTCATTTTTGTTTAATTGCTATGATGTTGATATGAATTTATCATTTCGTACAAAAACAAAAAATCCACGAGGTGTAATATGGGTGACTCCGCAAACTATTTTCGTTACAAAGTGTGTGTGAACATGGCAAATTCAAAATGGGATAAAGTTTGATTGACTAATCTCATGCTATAGAAAGCATAAGAGCATCAATTAGCTCTTACATGCGCACGAAAAACGACATTGTGAGATAATGATGTGATAAATCGTTTATGTTTTTCCATTTCGTTCAATTGATTTTTCCCCATCTATTTGTCATTTGAGCTTCTCATTCAATACACTTTATGCTCTGTATGTGTGTGCGTGTGTTTTTTGTCATTGAAAAATGAGAAAATCGCATACTCGATAAAATGTATTGTAATCAAAGTTCATCATATGAACAAGAATTTATTTGAAAACGAATTGAAGAAGATTTCAATTACACATCAGGCTTCATGAAATTCACTCTCTCGTTTTTCTATTGTCTTCCATTGGAAGACTCTATTAAATATTCATTGGGGGGAGATTTATTAAGATATTATGCTATTTTCATAATGCGATATTGTTGCTAGTGCTGTTGCTCATGCTTTTCCAGCTGATACTAATGAAAGCAAACACATCAAAAATTGACATTCCAATGAAAAATTCAAGTCAAAACCATTTACATTCGCTCGAACGGATCAATCATTATTATTTTGACCTAATGATATTTATTTGATTGAGAAATAACTTTCAATTTCTGAAGAGCGTGTGCTTCAACTATATTTTTTTATTGACATGAGCTATGAAATTATTCACCTTTTATTAATCAGAAAGACTCCGTTATTCACGTCAATTGACTGTGTGTCTGCACCTTTGCCTTCTTGTTTACAATCAACATAAATCAATGCTCAAACGATATCGGTAGACGAAAACCCAGCATTTGTTTACACGAATGATGAGTATTTTCTTTATCAATGAGATACCTTACATTTGCTTTGCAGTCAAACGAAAATAACTGATTATATATGTATTATTCCGAGAACAAATACTCGCAGTTATGGCGATGCTCACTTAGCTACTTAAATAACAATGATGACAATATTTTATAAAAGCTTGAAGATTCTAAATGAGCAAGTTATTTTTACCGCACAATATTTCTCTGTAATAGCGAGCGTAGTTCTTCGAAGTTTGTCATGTTTGATGTTTCTATCATTTATAAATTTTTAAAATAAGATTAAGTGAACAGACGTTTGAACAAATAAACTAAAATTATGAACATATTTCGCTGCTCTTGTATCCCCTTTTTTACTGTTTTCGATTTTTTTTATTCCGAAAATATTGATGAAACATTGCAAAAAATGGAATCATTTTAAAAAAAAATGGTCCTAAAACTGTCATAAATTACATGCTATCAATGAAATGAAAATATGACAACTCAATATTCATACGTAAATCATCTCAAAGCTAGTATTAAATTCGTCATTCGACACCTGTCAATTTACTTATCAATACATAATTTGATAAATGTGGTCTGCTGTTTCATGAGCAACGAAAGTTTTTTGAGATTTGGAGATGAATCTATATGCAAAAGTTCCCACGAAAATTATAATATTCTATTAAACAATATAATTATCACAAAAGTTCGTTCATATTGTTTCTCAATTACTATTTTTTGTGCTTTTGGGCAGTAGTATCACAAACACCAAATGAATTCGATAATCGTTCAATGTCACTAATATAATTATCTATCGAATGTGATATAACCAATTCAAGGGAGAGCCTTTGAATGGACTTTGTAAACGCACTATTCGAGATGAATTATATATTGAAAAACATTTTATTAGCCGAAACTTACTTCTCACTATTTTCTGTTCATTATGTGAGATCGAACTGAAGTAAATGAAACCACTACCCTTTTAACTCTTACCTTTTTAAACATAAAAAACGCATTTTTAGTGAATAATGTCAACCGAATAATTTTGGATACCTTTAATTCAGAATGAGTTAAAATAAATCTCCAACACAAACAAGATGTATATTAAAGCATTTTCCAGCTGTTACTGATATTACATGATGATATATTTACGACTTATCACACTTCATTTCAATCTTGATGTATGAGTAACTGAAAAACTTGCATTTTTATGCACATTTTAACTGAAATAATTTCTCGATCAGATTTTTAACATGGTGCCTCAAAAAAATGTCATGTAATTAAATTTTTTTATATTTTCAGGTATTTAGATGGTTCGCGCTGATATACAGGAGCAACCAATTTGAATAAATTATTGCCCAATTTGTAAATTTCCATTTTTCTTGGCATTAATATTTATTGAGACAACCGTTGAACTGAATCACTCTACACCTTGTTTGAGTTGGAAACTTTTATTTTATTTAAATCAACATTACAGCATAAATAACCGAAACTTCAAGAATTGGTTTAGCGCCCACACATGAAACAAGAAATTCAAGATCAATTTGGTGTCTTTATCAAATCGACAAAATTACCCTCTAAAATATGTATGCTGTAAAGTTTATAAGCGCTCTGGCGCATTGCTCGATTGCAGCGATAAAATACGATAACGACGAACTGCCGAAAATACTAGGCGAAAATAGACTACAGGAAAAGAAAACGATGAAAATACAAGGATTTAAAATTTAAAGTGTTGTAAATAATTGCCCATTTTCCGAAAATATTTATGAAACTTCTGTTCATACCATAAATACAATGCCGTTGAATGGGAATAACTTTGGCCATTTCAGGCGATTAAGTTTCTTCTCGCTTGACGTCGCTCGCGCCCGTTTTTCTTCATACCATTGTATTTACGTTGGCAAAGTTTTTGAAACAAACAACTGCAAGCACACGGCTGCTCATACACTCTTACAAAAATGCACATATGCACACCGACTGCACTATACCGAATATGAAACATCGACATGTATGGCGTATAAAAGACGGCTTAGAAATGCCATGTTTTATTGCTACAATTAATTTTTAGTTAAATTAAAACGTCTCAAAACTGATACTTACATTGAATTTGTATGTTCTTTATGTTTGAGGAAACGATATCGTGATGAATAACACCAAACTTATTTATTTAAATCTTTGTTTAAAATTTTTTGCTGTCACTTGTGTTTCTGAATTATTATTTTTTCTGTGTTGGAAAGAAAATTGTTCACCAACGAAATTCACGCACAAAATTTTAATTGGCAACTTATTTATTGCATCAAATGTTGAAAGGGTGTGGATTCATTTGTGTAAGATGTTTTGTTTACCCATTTAATGCTGTATTTGATTGTTTTATAACGATCTTTAACGGTTGCATCATTTAATTTAAAGAATACCATTTTATGCCAATCGTTTAATTTAAATAATTTTTTCAATGGAAAAGTTTCCCTCATTTTTTGAATGCAACGTACAATTTAACTTGATTCACAAAAACAACAAACACACAGTCACATTGTTAAACGAAAGTGTTCCGAGAAAATTATGAATAAAAATATGCGAGACTAATACCTTCAAGCATCTGTCTGGTGTGAAGTACAAAGTGATACTAAAACGGTTGGCAGTTGAAATGAGCTGCTTTACTTGATCATCAACGTGAGTCTGATCAACCGTCGTCTGTTGAGGGAAAATATTTTCAAATCAATTGTCTATTAGCATAGTAGTAGCTGGTTGGAGTTGGAGTATAACAGCATGTTGTCCAATTCAGTTTCAGTTATTCGTTCTTTTCGCATGCGATGCGATTTTTTTTGTTGGTGGGAAAATAAGCTTACCGAAGTGGGTATCCTCCGTTTTGTACATCGCACCAACATCCAAATCCATCCGTTGTTCGTATTGAACAGCACGCATGTGACGTGTCTCTTTCGCACGCTTCGTGCGTGTGCGCTCGAGTGGTATTTTCTTTCAAGCAGTTTTTCCATCAACAAAAAGAGATTTTTCCGTTATAAGTAAACAAATATTTTCCTTAAACTATTCGCTTACTCACCCTCTACAAAAAGCTAGAGAATGGAATGCAAAACGCTTAGACTATAACGAAACTACATTGTGTTTCTTTTTACATTTTACTACTGTTAACCTTGTTGTTTCAATAGTTGAAATCTTCTCAGAAACCGCTCTTTGAATTTTATGTCTTTCAAGCGGTTTTCTGCGCTCCGAAAATACTTTCAATTAACTTACGAATTTGCGATAATTAGTGCAATACTATACTACTCATGGTTGCTAAAAATTGCCGACTGAACTTTCAGCTGTATTATTTCCCATGTCCTCATACCAAATCCCAGTTAGTTGACAAAATCCATGCACAGAAAATTTAGTCTACAGCCATCAGTAGCAAAGCATTAAACGCCGACATATACACAAGTGATATCAGTGTGTTTTTATTGTTGTTATTATTTACCAATGCTTGCGCTCAACTTTGTTTTAAAATACCACACAAAATTTTAATTAAAATAAGTTTACGCTTAAACGTGCATTAATGAAAGGTTTCCACTCATAAAATTATAGAATTAAATTGAAATTCGAAAAATAATAAATCGTGCAATTTTACCTAATTTCTAAAGACTCCTCAGATGAGTACAATCTATTCAGAGAATACATTTGATGCAAGTTACAAAGAAGACCCAGTTTTAAATGTTACCGCTTAAGGACGCGAAATGCGTCACACAATTGATTTTAAGAATTAACTATATTCATTGGTTCCATAAAAGCGCATTAAGTTGATTGATGTATCGCATTTCTGCTTGTAATTCCACTTCATACGACTTTCTTCAAATAAAGTGAGCTCCTCTTATTCGATTCATCATTGGACAGCTTTAGATTTTATTTGAATTTGAAAAAAAAAACATGAATTCCACTGAATTGATAACTTTTTCGAAGAAATTGGAAAACAATGTATTTTAATCTGTAAATCGAGTAGCGTTCGGAGCTCATTTCAAGACTCTTCACATGCAAGAGATGTAGTGTATTTTTTTTCATTCTTTTTTCTCAAGCTCTGAATTTGTCCTTGTCTGCATTATTACCAGATTATTAAAAAATTTGTCCGTAGTCTTCGCTAGACGTTTTACAAAAGTCCAAAGTCTGATAGATTTCTGCTTTTCGTAAGATCCTTATAAAATCGTTTCAAAATGCACATACTTAACTTCCAAACCACTGAAAGAGTGAGAGAAATGAAAATGATTTCATTCGTTTTCATTACACTTTTCAATGTTTTGTTTTTATTAGTTTGTACAAATCATATATATATAATATGTATTTATATTGGTATTTGAATACAATTCAATTAATTTTAGTCATGCATACTTCAATGCGATACGATAACATTAGATAAATTTAAAAAAAAAACCTATTCAAATAGTTTGCGAAATAAAACTGGTGTTTTGCATTCATATCGCATTTGTTATTTTTAAAAATGTTCCTAATTCAATATCAATAAGAACTGATGCATCACAATCGGTGTATTTCGATGACTATTTCCAAAAGTTTGGGTTCTGTTGAAGTCGTCGTTCAAAGTTTTGATACCATGTTTGAATCGTTGATAGTGGAACAAATGTTTCGGTTGGATTTGGCACCATTTGAGCCTGGGTCACGGCAAAACTGCTCACAAAATTTATGAAATTCTCAAGCATCTTCTGTCCGAATTGAATGTAATTCGTTGGGCTGGTCTAAATTCGTGTACAAAATCAAAATTACATTTAAAATCACTTTTGAATGTGAATAAATTGTTTGCTAAAAACCAAGAATGAATTCTATTTACCGTTGCCGGTTCGAGTTGTGTGACAGTAGCTTCTGGTTCAATTGAAACCCCAATTTGTGCGGTATGTGAGATCGGCTGTGCACCAAACACATTAAACTGTGACATTGCCGCTGACAATCCATTTGTTTCCATTTCGTCCAACTTTTTCAACGTTGATATTTTGAAAATTGCCGATGGCTTATTATTTGAAATATAACCTAATATGTATTGGAAAGTAAAAATCGATTAAATTAACAAATGGCATACAGATACATTTAACATTTACGATGGATTCTTTACCTAAAAATTGCCAACTTGGCGGTGCAACTGGATCAGGCCAGCTGAAATAAACAGCACCGGCCAATCCGACCGGAATGGCATCCGTTAAAAAAATCACAATGTGATTGATATTGTCGGCTTCTGGAATATTGAGTAAAAATTTTCCTTCGTCTACTTGCTGAAAATCCATTTGGACCTAAATTTGCAATGAAGTATTCGAAACATATGCATTCGAATTATTTACAAAATTATTATAAAATGTGCTCAACAGTTGATTTTTTTTCCATTAGAATGTTCTAGATAGAATTTTGCTCACCAATCGTCCAGATACAATACACCCCAACATTTCTGAACACTATTCAGTCGCACGATAATCAAATGAATTTGAAAAATTAATTACAATTATCCAAAAGATAGAAATGATTAAATCAGACGAATTGAATCAATGCTAGAAAAAAAAAATTCTTCTGGAAGGAAATTAAGTTCAAAACGTAAACAACGGAGAAAAGTGAAGAGTTTTTAGCGAATATATTAATGCGTACATATGTTAGTTGTGTGCGAATCGGACCGCAACATGAGTGTGTGGTAGTGATGAATATGTCATTTAAAATAAAATGGATGAGTTTAATACCCAAACTGTCACTTTAAGGTTGTTTCACTTGTTTTGCTCTCGCAAAAACAACATACAGAGTTTTTGTTTACAATCGGAACATTTAAATTTGGAATTAAATGAGTGATAAAAACAATTCGACGAAAGATACTACGAAAGACGGGATAAAATGGAAAAAATATGCTGAAATTTATGATCCTATTCGCATTGGATCAATCGATGGTTAGTATTTTTTTTTATCGACCGGCGACGCTCGGAATTATTTAATGCGTGCATTAACTTTTTGTTAAGAATTTTGAAAAGGAAACTATTTAATAAATTGATTGGATTTTATTCAGGAACCGACACAGATCCACATGATAATGGCATTGTACGAGCCATAAACTCACATTACAAACCAAATGAACGAGTTGTAGGCAATCCAAAGCATACCATTTTCATTGGAAGGCTTCATCTCAGAACTGATGAGGTAAATACCACCACCATAGTAATACACAATTGAGAATTTAATTGAATAAACGAATGAACCTTTTTTGATGATTAGAAAACTATCAGGCGAAAATTCCAACGATATGGTAATATAGTAAATCTGCGTTTGGTACGTGATGCTGTAACTGGTATTTCGAAACAATATGCATTCATCGAATATGATTCAAGCGCAAGTGTCAAAGATGCGATTTATGATATGGATCAGAGAGTGATCGATGAACGAGAGATTATTGTCGACGTTGAACACGAACGCCAGCTTAAAGGATGGAAACCACGACGTTTGGGTGGAGGTTTTGGTGGTAAAAAAGAATCGGGTCAATTGAGATTTGGATGTAAAGCACGACCATTTCAACGACCATATGACAGCAACAAGCCAATGACAAGCTCCCAAATGAAGGAAATCTTTCGACACCAAAAATGTCGCAAATGATTTTTCGATATTATGCTAATTTGTACATACATTGGAAATATTATATTTAAAAAAAATGAAATAAAAATAAAATAAAGAAAAAAATCTCTCAAAATAATAGAAATTCAATTATTTCCCATTCTAAAAAAGGTACACCAATGATCACACAAAATATAATAGAATACCAAAGGATATTTAAATTTAAATATAAATAAATTTTATGTTAATACATCGTGCAACCCCAACACAAAATTGCCGACTGTTGTCAAAAATTGGCGCGCAAAAAGATAGCATTACTATTGATGATCGGTTGAGTTGAGTCAGCGAATCAAAAATAAAATTAAAGTACGATAAATTCAAGGAAGTCAAAATGAGCGAAGTCCAAAAGGAAAATATTGCATCCAATGGCAATGCATTGTCATTCGATCATGATGAATATCAGTATTTGAAGTTGATCAAAGATATCATCGAAAAAGGTTTATTTTTGACAGTTTTATTCCATCGACAGTCATCTCCAATTGAATTTCTTCTGATATTTTACAGGAAAGAAACGCGGTGATCGTACTGGCGTTGGAACTGTATCAATATTCGGTGCACAGATGCGTTTCAATTTACGCGATGGTATTTTTCCATTGTTGACGACGAAACAAGTATTTTGGCGTGGCGTAGCTGAAGAATTGTTGTGGTTCATCAAAGGCAGTACCAATGCAAAAGAGCTACAAGCGAAGAAGGTTCGCATTTGGGATGGCAATAGTACACGTGAATTTTTGGATAAAAATGGTTTTCATGATCGGGAAGAAGGCGATTTGGGACCAGTGTATGGATTTCAATGGCGTCATTATGGTGCTGAATACAAAACATGCCACGATGACTATACCGGAAAGGGTGTGGATCAATTGAACGAAGTTATTGAACGCATAAAAAATAACCCAAATGATCGACGCATTATTATGAGCGCATGGAATGTTGTTGACATACCAAAAATGGCATTGCCACCATGCCATTGTTTTGTTCAATTTTATGTTGCTGATGGTGAATTATCGTGTCAACTCTATCAACGTTCAGCTGACATGGGACTTGGTGTTCCATTCAACATCGCATCATATGCCCTCCTTACGTACATGATTGCTCATGTCACTGGTTTGAAACCGGGTGATTTTGTACACACACTTGGCGATGCACACGTTTATTTGAATCACATTGAACCGTTGCAGCAACAGGTAGGCGCTTGATAAATTAGACTTTAAAAAAATCCTTGTTTTTATTTGTTTTTTTTTTTGCGTAGATACTTCGTACACCAAAAGCATTTCCAACGTTCCGCTTCAAACGCAATGTTGAACGGATTGAAGACTTCGTTTTCGATGACTTTGAAATGATTGGATACAATCCACATCCAAAGATCGAAATGGCAATGGCAGTCTGAGGGGAATCTCAAAATTACTACAAAAAATTTCAATTAATATAACATTACTATTCAAAGAATAAAATAAATCGGAACAAAAGTGATAAAAAAAAATAAAGAGCTAAAATGGTTTAGCAAAAATTAATTTATTATTGTTTTTTTTTTTTTTTAAATCAATGCAGTGAAATAGTTTGAAAAAGAATTTTATACAAGGGAGTTTATCTTTCATAAGCCAAAATTGTGATTCGATTTATCACTGGATAACGGCTGCATTTGCAACAACACTAGGATTATTCACGACCTCACCCAAACTATCCAGCACTTCTTTACGATAGTCATCAAAGTCACCTTCGATCTACGAATGGAAAATTTTATGGAATTTTTGTGCGCACAGATAAATCTGAAAAATAAATAAATGCTTACCTCATTGATAGTTTGATCTTCGATGACATATAATGTACAATTTGTTTCTCGAATCAACCGTTCGTCGTGGCTCACAATAATTACACCGCCATTGTATTCGTTGATGGCTTCAGCCAATGCATCAATCGATTCAATGTCCAAATTATTGGTCGGTTCATCAAGAATCAATACATCCGGAGCACTCAAACACAATTCAGCCAATGCAACACGCGCCTTTTGACCACCAGACAAATCCTTCATTTTGATGGTATGCGCATGACTAATCAAACCAAACGATCCCAATGCTTTTCGCGCTTTTTCATGTGGCAAATCGAATAAACGTTGTAAGTATTCGGCCGCACTTTCTTCAGCTGTTAAATGTTCGCCGGAGTGTTGATCAAATCGACCGATATGCTAAAAAAACAAAAATTAAATTAATTTTTGCGTTTTTTTACGGATGAAAAAAAAAAACCTTGGACATACCAAACGATGGTTTTTCCGTTGTTCGCCTACTTTCGGCTCTAATTCGCCAACTAATAATTTCAAAAATGTTGATTTTCCTACACCATTTGGTCCGACAATGGCAACACGACTATTTAAATCAATACCGAAATCGGTTTTGACAAACAATGGTGCTTGTCCATCGAAATTAAATGTGACATCTAAAAACATAAAAATATGTTTTATAATTTTGTCAATATACTGCATTTTCTTTTACTGTTGACTTACTGTGAATTCCCAAAATTGGCGGTTGCAATGGTGGTGGTTCGGGAAATCTAAATTTAACAATGTAGTCTTTTGGTTTCGATAATAGTTCTTGTGGTGCATCATCGTCATCGTTCTTTTGATTTTTGCTACGATTCTTTTCTTGTTTTCGCGTTAAAACTTCCTTTTGTTTCTTTTCGGCTGCTTTTTTCGATTGTCCATGTGCTTTCAAATCTTTTATACGTTTCTCTTGTTTTTCAAACTCTTTCAATTGTTCACGACGCTTTTGCACAAACATTTTCTTAAACATGGAATAATTCCCCTTGTAATAGTATAATTTTTTATTGTCTAAATGAATGATTTCATTGCAGACATTGTCCAAGAAACTCTGGTCGTGAGAAACAATCAGAAGGGTTTTCTTCCATGATTGCAAATAGCTGAAATACGAAGAGAAAAAAAAATGTGAACCATGAGCAACATTTCAAGAATTAAAAAAAAAATCATGTGTGACTCACTTATCGAGCCAAATAACAGCGTTCAAATCCAAGTGATTGGTCGGTTCATCGAGCATTAAAAGTGTTGGTTCCAGATAAAGTGCACGTGCAAGCGATACACGCATACGCCAACCACCGGAAAAGTTTTTCGTTGCACGATCTTGCATTGATTTCGAAAAGCCCAAACCGGCTAAAATACGACGAGCTCTTGGTTCGGCCGAATCGGCATTGATTGCTTTCAATTCAACATACACTTCATTTAATTGATCTTGAATATCCAAATCGCCACCTTCAATTTTTTCTTCCAATTCTTTGCATTCGTCCAATAATTTCGTACGTTTTACATCGGCATTTAAAATTGTTTGTACGGCGGTAAAATCATCGGCTACCACTTCTTGTTCACAAAGCAATACATCAATATTTGGTGGAATTGCAAATGCACGCGTTGCTATGTGACGCAATAATGTTGTTTTACCATGACCATTTGGTCCAACTAAACCATATCGACGGCCGGCTGCAATGAGTAAATTTGCATTCACAAACAAATCATTTCCTTTTGCCGAAATGGTGAAATTTTCAATTTTTATGTCAACCGCATGCTCCAAGGCCGCTTTTTGTCCGCCACTCTTTTGCACTTGTGACATTGTAAAATTCGAATCTAGTTCCGATTGACCTTGGCCACCCTTTTTCGTAAGCGCTTCCATTTGTTGTATATATTCTTGTTGTTTTTTCAATTTTTTCTTCTCTTTGTTTGTAATGCGTTTTTCCTTCTTTTCGCTTACTTCCTCTTCATCGTTCACAGGACTAGGCGATTTCGTTGGTTCCGTTGGGCTTTCGACTACTGGTTCTGGTTGAGGCTGAGGAGTTGGCAGAGCCTCAGGAGTTAGCACTTTTTCGGGCTCTGGTTCGATTTTCGGTTCAGGCTCTGGAGTTGCTACTGGCTCATCTAATTTCACTTTTGCCAATGATTCAGTTACGATATCTGTAAATATTTATGAAATTTTATTGAGCATAATGTAGTGGACACTTGTTGAATGCTATCAAATTTTTACAAAAAGACAGAAATTGTAAAATTCAATTTACCTTCAACTTCATCGAGTAAATCTTCATCATCTGAAAGTGGTGCATCTGAGAGTGGTTCATATTCAATTTCTATGACTTTTTTGTTTTTCTTATTTTTCTTCTTGTTGGTGGCAATTTGTGCAACTGGAAACTCATCTTCTTCCACTTCAGATTCATCCTCTAAATCCAATTCGTCTTCGTTTCCATCTGACCAGTCATCATCTTTATCGCCGTTTTTGCCTTTCTTTTGGGCCGATTTCTTTGGCGCTGGTTTACTCTCCTCTTCGGCGTTATCATCAACAGGCCAATCATCGTCGTTTTTACTTTTCTTGCCCTTTTTCTTTGACTTGGCGATTTGTGCGATTGGAGCTTCTTCCTCTTCGGATTCATCTTTCAACGCTAATTTATCATCGTCTCCATCATCATCAGACCAATCACCTTTTTTGCCTTTTTTACCTTTCTTTTGGGCCGATTTCTTTGGCGCTGGTTTACTTTCTTCCTCTTCGTTATCATCTGACCAGTCATCATCTTTCTTTCCTTTCTTTCCCTTTTTCTTTGATTTTGCTTGTTGTTTGGCTGGCGCATTTGATGAAACTTCACTTGCATCATCGCTGGCAGCATCATCTTCATTATCCGAATCCTTATTTTTGCCCTTGTTTTTCTTCTACAAATACACAATATACACTACTATTTAGTTTTCTATTCAATTGATTTGGCCAAATGTACAACATTTCAATGTATTTAAAGATTTGCTGAAATGTTCACACATTTTGGATTCTCTTCAATTTTACCTTATCTGATTTTTTTGAGATTCCAACTGGTTCGTCATCGCTGTCATCTCGTTTGCCTTTACCTTTTCCTTTCTTCTTTTTCGACGAAGACTCCTCGATATCGAAAGTTTCTGGCTCATCATCACTCCAATCGTTTTTGCCTTTTTTACCTTTGGCTTTGCCACCTTTCTTCTTTGAAGCTGCCGATTTCGAGCTGACACTGGTGATATCACTGTCTGCTACCGAGGATACTTTGCTGGCCGTATCATCAAAATCGTCATCAAAATCCTTCTTCTTATTTCCACGTTTCTTCGACATTTTTCGTTTCTTTTCTCAATGTAACTCTCGCAAACAAAAAAAAAACTTAACACGTAACAAAGAAAACAAAAGTGATTGGATTTTAAACTCAACAACAAAATCAAACTTATTCACATCGAACAAAATTGTCGGAAATGAAATGAAAATCAGCACATATGTGTCACACACTCACTTTCCCTTACAAAAATTTCTTTTGATTTCGAAATTCGTGTACTTTAATTACACAAATGTGTGCAATTTGGTGATCGTGAACGTAATTTATTCTAACACGTTCAACGTTTTACGTTCCTTTTCACACACCAGTCGCGTGTATGACCAATTAAAAACTAAAATGTCAAAATTACAATCACATGTGCGTGCTCCAACACATACATTCACGCGCTTCGTCGCATTCACTTCGCTTCTCTTTCACACTATCTTTGTGGCTGCTACTTTCTATCTGTCAAATGTACTTTGGCCTTAAATTCGTTTCTCATTCAAAAAAAACTCAATTCACCACACATCAAACAATAAACGGAGTACTCAACATGTTGTGCATTTGAGCCGGTTCGATTATTTCAGAAGATAAAAAACGTTTTTACTGACCAAAAATTGATTTTTCAACATTGATTTTTTTCTTACTCTGTTTAAATTCAATCTTTACCATTTTCTGGAAATATAATATCATAGTTGCCAAATGGAATAATTTTTCAACGGCACAGTTTGGCCAACTGAAAATACAAAAAAAATGCGTCGAGAACATTTGCGATGTGCATTAAATGTGAATAGCATTCGTATGGTGAAATTACTCTGAATGACTGTCGTATTTTGCTTGTCATTCGATTACAGCGAAAAGATAGAAGCGCTTATCCATCAAAATAGTTTGATATTTAGATTCATTTAGTGAATAGAGTTTAGCGGTTTTATGCACCATTGTTTTCACTGAGTTATTACTTACAATCAAAGTTTTTTTTTTTCTATTTCATTTGAAACGTAAGTAGAAACTGTTGTGCATCACCAAAGTTCAAATACAAATATCAATAAAATATTGGCAAACCATTTTTTTTCGTTGCTTGGAATGGGATTTATCGGTTTTTTTTTCACATTGTTTCTATAAATACATAACATCGACAGACACATTAAATCCGCATTGATTTTCTGGCGTGTGTGTCATCGCATTTTTTCTTCTTCTTTTTGTTTTTTATGAAATGACTCATTTTTTTTTGTTTCATTTGATTAAAGATTCGATTCACATAAAACATGGAGGTGTTGAGTGCACACTTGAAAGCTATTCGAGTTCCATGCGGTTCGGATAATGTCTATAAAGATGAATGCGTTTATTCATACGACACACCGGTAATTGTTTGAATCGTTTTTTCCCCTTTTTTATTTCTACTTTATTAATTGCAATCATATATTTCAAATGTAGGAAACTCCAACTGGACTGTATGTGAGTTTATGGTCCTTCCTTGGTTTTGGTCATGAATACGTTGAAGGTTATTATAAAAAGACTGGCAATGCTGTATTTTTACACATTTATCGTGAAAAAATTGAAATACCCGGATCAAATGAAACACAAAATGATGGTCCCGAAAAGAAAATCACACGATTGGCAATTGGCGTTGAAGGCGGTTTCGATCCAAATGAAAACAAACGAAAATACGAATACAAAGATCATTTGAGTGTGGTTGTTTTTCCGAATGCCGTTAAAATTCCATATCCAAACATTGATTTGCCATTGTTGGTGAGTAACTTTTTGAATAAAGTAGACGCATTTTGAATGATGATAAATTCAATTTTTTTTTTTTCATCCAATATTTATAGGTTAGCAATGCCGTCGAAGCGATTATGTCAGCCGAATCGGTGACTAACAAATTGGAAAAAGATGCACTCACTGGTACTTGGGATGGTGAAAAGCGTCAGGTATCGCAATATGCAAACAATTTACAACAATTAGACAATGGAAAGAAAATTCCACCATCCGGATGGAAATGCGAAAAATGTGATTTAACCAATAATTTATGGTTGAATTTAACGGATGGTTCGATTTTATGTGGTCGTCGATTTTTCGATGGTTCCGGTGGCAATGATCATGCCATTCAACATTACAATGTATGCGGTTATCCGTTGGCTGTTAAACTGGGAACAATTACCCCAGATGGCAAAGGCGATGTATTCAGCTATGTTGAAGACGATATGGTTGAAGATCCAAAATTGATTGAGCATTTGGCACATTTTGGTATTAAATCAAATCAATTGGAAAAGACTGAAAAATCAATGGTTGAACTCGAATTGGATTTGAATCAACGAATTGGTGAATGGAGCATTTTAACCGAAAGTTCAAGCAATCTGGAGCCAATCTGTGGGCCCGGTTACACTGGCATGAAAAATCTTGGAAATTCATGTTATATGAACAGTGTGATGCAAACATTATTCACAATTCCCGACTTCATCGATCGTTTCGTCACAAAATCATCGAAAATTTTTGAACGTTACCCCAATGATCCGACCAATGATTTTGATATTCAATTGTAAGCGAACGTTTTTTTTCTCACTTTTCATTTTTTTTTATCGTAGTTTAATAATAATTGTAAATATCTTTCAGTGCAAAGCTTGGTACCGGCTTATGGAGCGGTAAATATAGTGGCGTTGCCGATAACACATTGGACTCAGATAATACTGGTATTACTCATTCATTATTAACTTGCATTTCCATTACATTCCATTATGTTCCATTACATGTTGATTAATTTACATTATTCGTCTAGGTATTTCGCCGGTTATGTTCAAAAATTTGATTGGAAAAAATCACAAAGATTTCTCCAGCAAATTACAACAAGATGCTCAAGAATTTTTACTGCATATTATCAGTGAATTGCAAAAGCATAGCCGCAACGAAACAAATCCGGCCGATGCGTTAAAATTTTCGGTCGAAGATCGTCTTGAGTGCTGCGCCAGCGGCAAGGTGAAATACACGAAACGTGATGAATATTGTCTGCCATTGCATATTCCATTGCAGAAAGCAACAAATGCAGCTGAGGTTCGGGCATACGATCTAAAAGTGACCGAAGCTGAGAGTCGTGGTCAAAAGATTGATCCAAATTTACATGTTCGGCCACGAATTCCATTGCAATGTTGCTTAGATCGTTTCGGTCAGACCGAAATTGTTGAACAATTCTATAGCACGGCAATTAATGGCCAGACAAATGCAAAGAAAACCACCCGTCTGGCAACAATGCCCGATTATATAATTTTGCATTTGAAAAAATTTACATTGCGTGAGGATTGGACATGTGTTAAGCTTGATGTTGCTGTTGAAATTCCTGACATTTTGGATTTGGGATCGTTGCGTTCAACCGGCTTGCAGCCGAATGAAGAATTATTGCCGGAGTTGGATCGAGAACCACCACAACCTGAACTCAATGAAACATTTATCGCTCAATTGGTCGATATGGGCTTTCCAATTGACGCATGCAAACGTGCTGTATTCTTTACGAAAAATGTCGGCCTTGAACCAGCCACACAATGGATCATGGAACATATTTCGGACAGTGATTTCGGTGATCCATTTGTGCCACCCGGCACAGATTTATCAAAGAATGCAGCTGCATTTGTGCCAGATGCATCCGGATTGGAGATGCTTATGAATATGGGATTTAATGCTGTTCAAGCAACAAAAGCACTTAAGGAAACAAACAACAACGTCGAACGGGCCGCCGATTGGATATTCTCTCATCAAATGGAAATCGATAACTTGGAAGATGGCATCGAAATTGAGACCATTGAGAATGCACCAGCACCAGCACCAGAACCAACTGCAGCTCAATCAAATCAACGGGATGGAGACAGTCGTAAGTGATTTTTCGAATCGAAATGATTATTTCCGGTTTTAATTGTTTGTGTACATTTTTTTATGTGTTTCAGAATACAAATTGGTCGCATTTATATCGCATATGGGCTCATCATCACAAGTCGGTCATTATGTGTGTCACATTTTGAAAAACGATAAATGGGTTATATTCAATGACAGCAAAGTTGCCATTTCACAGAATCCTCCAAAGGAATTAGGCTATTTGTATTTGTATCAACGGCTCTAAGTCAATAATGATTCGAATAAGAAAAATAAAACATCATCATTCAAAGCAACATTTATTTTCGCATAACCTCATCGAACTATAAGGCATTTAAAATGTAGTAATTTTTGAATATAATTCAAATGATTCATCTAAAACAAATGGAATTAATAACAAAAAAGGCAACAAATAAATCAATCAAATTTGAAAGAAAAATCGCTTCAAAAAATCTCTTTGTTCAACAAGATTTTTTTCATAAAATTCAGTACAATCTATGAATAAAGAAATATTTGCGCAAAAACATTGCTATCGGGGTTTTCTTTCTTTCTTTGGCACTATTTTCCTTTTTTTCAAAATAAAATTGCTGTATTGGATTGAAATAAATCTTTTTCGAGACATATTTTACTCGAAAGTAAACTCATTACTTTGTTGGGTTATTTCCCGGTAATTTATTTTCGAAGTGGAAGAATGAAGACAAAAAATTAGATTTCCTTGGACTGCAACCATTTTTTTTTTTTTTTGAATACGATCATTGTATTTTCGGCCAAAAATTGAAACGCCTTCGTTTTTTACCGTGAACAGAAGATATTTTGAACGTTGCAAATGTTGGTTAGTATTGTGCTGGCGCAACAAACAATTGAACAAAATTACCGAATTCCAGAAAATGTTGATGTCAATGAACGATATCGTGTATTCGACTCGGCTTCAGATTGGCGGCTTATAAGCGCCCAGTGAAAACAGAAAACAAATTTTAACAAGCTTATATGTTGTACATTTTTTGAATGCTACGGAATGTCTTTGACACATTTATGAGAAATGCTTGTGTGTGTTTTGGATATTCGGTGAACAGTTGATGGGATTAAAAGTGTCACGAGCCGCAAAAGTGGTTGTTTATTTCACAAATACAAGATAGTTGGCCTTAATGCAACGCACGATGCAACGTCAACAAATATTTCGTATGAGTGGAGCAATGAGTTTCTTTATTTTTTCTTGTAATGCAATAAATGACACCTCTTGAAACACTTTCAAAAATCGATTCAATCGATTTAAAAACATACCATTCCATTGACCGAAATTCCAGTCATTTTTCTATAATTTATGATAGGTTTAGATAAAAAAATAAAATAAAGGAAGAAAATGTCAACAGGGTTGTGAGAGCTATTCACTTTAGAAATCTGCATCGGGGCGCATGTGGGGGCATTTTGTGAATTTCATCGAGGACCATGGGTGGCAAAAATTGCACCGCCATATATTTTCATTGTGAATTTTCATATTTCTTCTTCTGAAAATGTGGATTATTCTGTGGCTCACTGCTGCAACGAATAACTTCAATCAAATTGAGTGTTCGCTCAATCTCATCGAGCTTATTACCTGTAAGCAAATAAAAAATGAAACCAGAATTAAACAAAGCAAATTAAAAGTAATCATTGATTTTTCCAGTTTTATCGCCTCCTTTCGAATCGATGTAGATCTTCAATTTTTGTGCACCTTTGAGCTTCATGCGTTCTCCATCAAACTGTACAAAATTAAATTTTGCAAACGGTACGGTATTGTTGATAAAGACTATTTTTGTGAGACTGGCTACTACTAATTGTACTGGCCATTTTGTTGCCAATAATGCCAGAATAGTACAGGCCTTCGATATTTTGAATACATTCTTCAAACGATGCGATGTATTTCTCGGCAGCTCCAACAATATGCATAACTTTCGTTGGAAATTGCAATTTAAATGTGATTTACCGTCTTCATCACCGCGTTCCCAAAGCATTTTTGCATCGATCGTTGTTTTTTATTCGCTTCAAATCAAATCTTTTGTTAAAACTGTCGAAATAAAATGCAAAATTAATTGAAAATCACTGACCGGCTTATCGGACGCAAAAAAATGATAGAAATTACCGAAATTTGAAAAATTCAATTCACTGTGCACAGATGATAGGCTCTTTTTGAATTTTGTGAATGCAAAATGGCGAATAATGAAAAAGTTAGCAATTTTTAGCTAGTCAAAACATTCATCCAACTCTTTTGTGGTGTGAATGTTTGTGAATGTTTGATCCTGGTGTTTCGTGTGTGAATAGTTTTCTTACTTTGAGACATGAACACAAGCATTTATAACATTTGCCTGAGTGTGCGTTAGACACTCGATGAAATGTGATATAATGAATATGCCAAATGTCGCCAATGTTGATTTCATAACAATGTTTCATGTTGGTTTCATTAAGCAGCGTCTGCATCAACGCTTCGATGAAGAGAGTGTTTTCTTTTTCGAACATTATTATTTTTCATGATATTAAAAGCAACATTCATTTTTCAACAAAATTGATTTTTTTCTTCTCTGAAATTCTTCAACATATGCTGAACTTAAAATAAATGGTACAATTGACGCAATGAAAACCAAAAACCATGAATAAACTGGGGGGTAAAATTTTGATCATAAAATATATATATATATTTTTTAAACATATTTTGAATTATGAATGTAAACATTGAAAAAGAAAATCACGAGTTTTTTTTGTTCTTCTTCAAAATAACTAAAAATAATTAATCATTGAAAGGGAATTAAAAAAAAAGAACCGTTCCAAAAAAGTTAATAAAAATTTCGGAAAAATGTCCGAAAAACAAAACAAAAATAATGTGTATGATAGTGCTTATAAAAGAAAATTAATTCTGTAAAAAATTAAAGATGTTTTAAATGCGGGCACGCATTACTTCTTGCTCTCTTTGAATCATATTAACCGACTGAAGATAGTCATACAATATGTTAATGTAATCATCACGATATCGTTGGAAATGAGCCACATGCGATGATTTATCCCAGCACTTCCAATCGCAGCGTATACCAAGCGATTCCCATGAGTTTCTTACAGCCAAATTCGAGTTTACCGAACCGATTGGATCCTTGTGTGATAACAAAAAGAGAGCTGGCTTCTTCACCAAAGTGCTGTGAAACATTTGGCTCGAGCGGATGTAATGCGATGTGGCCGGTTCGTGGAATGTCTTCAAATGATATCTGTATAGAAAATTCAAAGTTATTGTATTTTCAGAAGAAAAAAATCATAATTTTTGGACCTTATTTTCCAAATGAAACTTACATCAAATAATTCTTCAATGCACGTTCTAGGGTGTCATTTTTAGGGAATACGGCTTTTGGTACACCAATAGTGAGCTCTGACAATTCAACCGCACTATCCCATACTTGTCCTTGAATATTATCTAATACATGTCGATATCGTTCAATGTCCCGTGACATGTGAACCATGCATTCGCCCCAGAAATAAGCGCCAACCGAAAAGCCATGCAACAGCACCGGATTTTTTGTGCTCACATTATTTGCTAGAAATTTGACAACATCGGCGGCAACCAGCTGTGTTCCTTTTGTTGGCCACATAACTTGCCACGGTGTAACACTCACCGACATCACATCAAATCCTTGGTCAATATAAAGTTGAGCATATTTTTTAATGTGATTCGGTTTTGCCATTAGCCATTGAAATAAAACGACCAACGGTTTATCGAGTTCAGTTTTTAATCTGTCAAAAAGACACATATGGTTACGCATTTTTGATAATCTTTGAATTGGCGTAAAATTTAATTTGAAAACACCAACCTTAGTGTGGTTTCATCCTTTTCAATGCATCGCTTTTGTTCGCTCAACAAACGCATGTGTTTTGTAATTTCATGAGTGCTAATTGAGCGAAGCTGTGAAAATGCTGCCAAATAACTGCGTTCAATCTAAATGACGGAAATTGGATAAAAGATTAGTGTTGACAATGTAATCAAACCCATTATAGAGTATATAGAATATGCAAAACGAACAGATGATCGAAAGCTTGCCTGTTTCTTTGTTTCCGTTGTATACAATGATATATGGGTTGTGTCATTATTAAGTGAAACCTTGCAAGTGCTCGAGCACTAGAGTGTCAATTGTAGTTGAATGACAAAGGAATGAGTTTCATTCTTTTTGAATTCATGCACATAAAAATAGACGATAGTTTGCATTAAAATACACAATACAATCAATAAAATGACCTTCGATAAAAATTCAACGTTTAAATGCAACGGAATTGGAAAAAATATTGGTATAGATGTGTACACAAGAAACGTATCACTTAATGCAAGTCAGTAAAAGAGGTGCAATTTTTTTGCATTTGGACATTGTCAATAATGATATTGAACCATAAAAGAAAAACAAAACTTTAAAATTGAATAAATTTATTTTGGGAAAAAATTATCTAAAAAATCATTAAACGTTACCAGTCTGATAATTTACATTACGCCAAATTGATGATTAGTTGATGGTAATAATTATCGTTGAACGAACACGTCAGCATATACAGCGAAATGGAGTGAAAAGAGTGGTAGAGACGGAGAAAGAACAGAATATTAATAAAGATGGAAAGAAGAAAGAAAAGCACAGAGAGAGAGAGATAAAAAAAATCCAATTGGTTCGCAACAATATAATGTTGCGCGAGCTTCATTAAGGTGACCGCGTGATCGTATCATAAAAATGAACAAAATATACAGCAAAGCGCAGGCACATCTGAAGCACAATAGCAAAATTGTCACGGTCAACGAAAAAAGAACAAAAAGTACAAAAAAACCGTCTGCCTCTGCCCACAGTTACAAAAACTTGCAATTTTGGAATAAAGTCTATGGACCAGTTAGATGTCGCTTAAAATACACAATTCGTCTCATTGAACACCGTTCTGTTTCTATGCAGACAATCAGCTGTTTATAAGTTAACCACAACAGTAGTGTTTGCATGGTGTCCGATATTCAAAAAGTTGATTTTATTGAAATGTCATGTTTCTGGTTTTATATCATCATTCGTCGTTTAATTTATGTTAGCACTTATAAATGCAAATCATTCCTATGAGCAAATCCAATTTTTTGTAGTTTAGAAATAAAACGCAATTCTTGATTTTCTATTCATTTCGGCAAGAGGAATCGAAAAAAAGTATCCAAATAGAGAGATGGATTTTTCGACTAAAGACATAGAAACAGATGTCAATGAAAAATAAATCAAATTGGGTCTATGTCATCTTATGTAATAAAACGAAGCATATAAACAAAAGTAATTGTATGTCATTTTCATCAAAATTATTTATTGTGACAAAAGCGATTGTTTTTAATCTTCAGAAACAGTAAATGGCACCTTTTCTCATCACAAATTTATGAACTAATCAATGTTAAAGACAAGAAGCGAGGCCTTGAAACGTATAAACGTTTTCGTTAAATTGGTACTACACCAATCGTCTATTTTTAATGTGAATATTCAATTTATCAATATCGATTTTTATGTTCGTATGTGGCTTGAATAATTTTCTATATTTTGTTTGGATACAGTATTATCGCTTTGATCGAATTTCAAATGTAAATTCAATAAAATGTGCAATCTATTTTGGAAAAAAAAAAAAAAAATGCTTGATAACAATTGAGAACATTTAATAGAAAACAAAACACAATCATTTTCTGTAAACAAATTGTAAATGCGTGTTCGTGTTTGGGAAGAGCGACAGTGTTATTGATTTAAAGCGGATTGTTGCTGTGTAGCGGCATGTACATGAGTTCAAAACGTGATATCATAAGACTTCATACTTCGTGCTCTCCCCTTCCCTCTCGCGCATATATTCATTTCATAGCGTTATGTGAATATATTTTTGGTGTATTTTTTCTTCGCTGTTGTCAATGCAATGCATTCAAAAATTGGGTCGACATTAATGAAAATCGATGCATTCGAAAAACTAAACTGAAATCCTTCTATGGTCTGGAAATTACATAGTGGAAATGAATGCGAACACTTTTTTTGCTCACACTCTGAAGAGTGTCCAGAATCGTTGATGTTACAAAGAAGAGCAAGAAACAGAAGACAATCATCTGTTCGGTTGTTTCATCGTTTTTCCGATTAAAAAAAAACATATCACCGGCAAACTTTAATAATCTATGATAATACTTACGGTAGTATATTTCTTCGTCATGACAGAATAGTTTCGTGTATTTTGCACCGTGATATTCGGTGCAGTACACAATACATGCTGCACTCGACAAGGGTAGTGCGATGCAGTTGATGTCGATCCATTGGCATGTGCATCAATGGCAAAGTGCAATCGATTAGCTGAGCTGATGACAGCCGTCGCTCCCATTCGCATCGTTGACAATTTTGAATGGAACATTTTTTTCTTATTCTTCTTTAAATCGACACTTCTTTTGCTCTGAATTGTTTCGTAAAAATCGACAGTTGGACGAACTTGAATCGGTTATTTGATTTTTTGAAATACACAATTCCAAAGTAAAATCAATCATTCGTTGTATTTGTTTTATTTTTTGTTCTCAATTTATACAGGCTATGTGAATATTAATTATTCAGAAGATTGATATATATAATGGCAATATTATTTATTGTTAAAAATAGATCACGTTTTTTTATGCAATTTATCTGCACCACCCGAACGATTTCGAAGAAAAGTGTTTCTTTGCGGATCAATTGCACTGGTCCAACTGAAATATGTAAACTATTTCACACAGCTGTCCACAGCTATATGTATTTCTTGTGGTCTTGAGCTAGCTGGTTAGCTACCAGTACTGAATGAATCGATGTTCAGCGACCGACTGAAATTTTATATTCTCGCGGTACCACTGCATAACAATCAAACACTATATGGATTTTAAGTATATGACTTATATCGTGTGAGCACGCTGCTGTATGTTGCGTCGGTTAGTTTTGTTATTGGCCCGTTTAAACGAACGAATCATACGATTCGGTTAAATACGTTTGCATCAACGCATACACATAATTCTCGCCGTTTTTTTTTTCGTGTAGAATGTGTAAAAGAAGTTCTATTTAAATTAGATTGTACACGTAGAACATACATAGACACAGCATATGTGGCACTGAACAAACAATAAAATAGATAAAAATACAAATGAATCAGAGTGATAAGATGAAGATGACAAATATTATATTCTTGCAAACTGTCGCGACTTTGTTTTGGTATGTTTTTTTTTATTTGATGATTATTTGCGAAATACACAAGTTTTTGCGTTAAAAAAATAAATACGCTTCGATTGGTTTAGGATGAGTTTTATGTGTGTTTATCGACCATTCAAAACGATCTCTGCGAGAGTAATAATTTCCGATGCAAAAAATAGCAATAACTATAATTTATTTTCGAAACATGTACTTTGCAATTTCTGCACACTTATAAGTTATGCATTACACGTTAGAAAAAAAGTTGCTACGTTTATTGCTTAATGTGAAACGTAGTTTTATACATTAAGCTATGGAATAGTAAGATATATATATATATATATATATATATATATATATATATATATTTGTTCAGTGATTTTAGAGAAAACCAGAAAAGATAGAGAGTTCGGGTTTTCGGCATTCGATAGGGCATAAAAAACCCTCCAGACGTATTTTTTATTTTCCCCATAAGTGCTCCCCATTTAATTTTTTCATTCATGGACCCTCTTTTTTGGATTCCACTTTGAAAAATATTTCGATTCCACTCACCATTTATTGAGTGGATAACGAATGGATTCGGGTGGAATTATTTTTCTCCGCAACTTTATTGGGTGGATAAACGATGGAATAAATGAGTTTTACTTCAGTGTTAATTTGATTACTTTGGATCTAGATGAAACTTGTTGAAAAAAAGTTGGAGACACCCGAGGCACCAAATTGTTTTAGATTCCTTATAAAATTACCTTTCGAATGGTATATAAATTATGGAGTTTCCGGCAGGTTTGATGGCATTTTACGCTGGCCGTTTGGCCGAAATATGAAAAATTATGAGAAAAATCGGCTTCCGAATCTTATAGCAAGCAACCTAGTTCTATGATTTTGATGAAACTTTGCCAGATGATAGCTCTTGGAACCCTCTTTCCAACGGTATATAGCTTATTAGCCAATCGAACTTGTGGATGTGTTTCCCAGGTGGCCGTAGATTGACGCTAGTGATATATCAATGATACTATTGATAGTTCGATATGAATAGCGTGCTATTGGTACATTTTAATTTTGTGACAACAACAATTTGGCTCTTCAATATTTTACCGCAAATGTAGAATCTAAAATATCAAAATAGAGCTCTATATTTGAAGGAATATATTGAAGAGAAATAATTGTTGTTGTCACAAAATTGAAATGTACCAATAGCACGATATTCATATCGTACTATCAATAGTACCATGATATATCACTAGCGTCATTCTATTCACTGCAAATTAGTGAAAATATTTGCAAAGTCAACTTTCAAGGGGAAATTTATTGCGGCATTTTCCTCTGATTACTTTGAATTTTAACATCTGAGTTTTCTGAGAGTAGTTTATGGGGTTTACTGCCTTTTTGAAGCTCAACTCCATAGGTGGCAATATAGCCAAAATGAGAAAAATATAGGTAAAGTACATTTTCGAGCTTCATTGCAAGCAACCTAGTTCTATGATTTTGATTAAATTTCGCCAGATGATAGCTCCCAAAGTCCTCTTTCTAACGCTATATAGCTTATTAGCCAATCAAACTTGTGAAGAGTTTTGGAATTTCAATTTAATTATGGCATTGACAAAAACCTTAGAGAAAAACGAAATCCATGTGATGCATTTATTAGGTAGTTCTGGACGTTCTCATTTCAGTAATTGAATTGAACGATTTCACCATTTATGGATCATCAGCGCAGCTTTCAAGAAAACCATCTATATAATTTATAGGATTTACTAACTTTTTGAAGTGGGAGCGCATAGGTAGTCGTTGAGGCAATATGAGGAAAATATTGGCAAAATCAATTTTCAAGGTGTAATTTATTTTAAAAAAATTGTGGCAAAAAATTCAAAATATGAATGTCGAGTAGTTTGTTTTTCTTAGTAGTACGGTTCCACGTTTCACATTAAGCTCTACGGCCAAAAACTGGCAGTGTATTCTAAATATAAGCGGACCATACGGACCAAAAGCATGCGATTCGCATGATGCGAACTGACTACAAATTCGACTCGGAAAAAACCGTCTTCTTATAAATGCTTCAAAAGGTGGTTCCTTGAAGTATTTTTGAGAATACTTAATTTCGTAAACTTTTGGAACACACTATGTATTCCTTCAAGAAATACAAAAAAAATGGTTAATGCAGTTCACATGTCTGATTGGATTTTTTTTACTGTAAGTAGTTTTTTGTTCCAATGACATGAAATAAAAATGAAATAAGATAGTTCCGCATTTCCGTATTGCACCGGTAATGTTTATCGACCATTGTTTTTTCGTTTTTATTTAATTTAATTGTGACACGTTGTCGTTAAATCGGCCATTCACCCATGCACGCATGCATTTATGACCTCCAAACATTTTTGATTCACGCGTCTTATGCATGATTCAAACGATTTTTTGTTGACCATCACTAAGTGTCTCGGTTCAATGCAAAGAGATAATTTTACTTTCACGCCATCGTCGAATAACAATGCAAATGCATTACATAATAACATTTTCGATGAATTATTACCTGTATATCGTTGCACGCTTTGATTTGTGATACAAAGTGTTTTTTTAGTTTGTCGTCCCAAACTGATATTCATGTCAACTGCGGTAATTACATATGAAAGGAGAGAGATAGAGTGAAATCATATGTTGAGCAATGAAATGCAATAAATGAAAAGAAATACACAAATTAGGTAAAGTAACTAAACGATCGCGATACGGTGTATGGCTTTGTCGTTTCCATTTCGTATTTGTATGCGGTGAGAAAATATTCATGCGTATCTCTATCGTTTGGGTTTTTTTTGCTTCTGTACTCTGTTTTTTTACTAATAAGCCGGTCTTAACGAATAAATTATTGAATGCACGAATTCATTTGTAGGAGAAAATGAGACAAAATTGCCATTGCATGCACAAATTTCACGCAATAATCTCATTTCAAGAATACAAATCGGGTATGTGCAATAGAAAAAGTGATTTTTAATTTGTTTGCACTAAAAAGTGGACTATATAGATTGAAAGTTTCGATTAGATGTTTGTAAAATTCATCAAAATTTAATTCTCTACAAAAACATGCTGCCCGAGTGGAATTTAATCAAAGTAAATTTTACAATGAACTATATCATACGTTTTATATATTGAACTATTAATTATGTCGCCATCGCATCGTTGGTTATGAATTAATTTTTCCTATACTTGTCTTCCTATCTCAGCTAGATAATACCGAAGTCCGAGCTGCTTGGCTGTATGCAACATGAACTATTGTTTCTTAATTGAATTTATTTGTTTATTACAAGTTTTAACAAAGATGATGAGCAATAATTTTGAAGAATGCATCAATAAATACGTAAATGGGCTTTGTTTGGAAGACAGGATGATTATCGGTTTTTAAAATAAAAATGAAGAAAATAGAAGAACAAATTACAATCATGCATTCATCACTATTAAATTCACATGAGTCACATGAAAAAAATGTCCGCATGCATATGAATGCACACTATCCTGTATCATCGCAAAAAGTGAGTTCATTCTTCATATTGAAATAAATTGATTGTTGAGTTATATTTTTCGCCCGGTGTTTACTTCACGCTTCCATGCACCATTTAGATCGTGTTTTCAAAATGGACGAAATTTTTATGAACGGACGAGATGCCGGTTCCGATGTTGTTTTGT
Organism: Contarinia nasturtii; assembly: GCF_009176525.2. Lineage (NCBI taxonomy): Eukaryota > Metazoa > Arthropoda > Insecta > Diptera > Cecidomyiidae > Contarinia > Contarinia nasturtii. The sequence continues at coordinate 3,592,516 of NW_022197544.1, forward strand.
AAATTTTCGATATGTTTTTCAAGAATGAATTCGACTGATGGACTCTTTTGATTGGCTGTATTTATACGCCAGGAAGTAATGCCGACAAAGCATTGAAAGTTCAATAGATTAATCAGTTGCCCATTTGAAAAACTCGAACAATCGAATATTTACCAAAAATTGCTATGCTTGACAAAATCTACTCCATTAACACGTGTACTATTGTCTTCATCTTCAACAAATTGTGAAAACACGACATTTAAAAAAAAATAATAAATTTAAAATACTTCAATTCTCTTTTCAATGTTCTGACTTCTATTATCATGGCAAACCTAAGCGAAAAATCTTCTTTCACCGATATTTGCAAGACTCTCAAACAATCGAATCAATACATTTTTTTTAAATTCCAAATACAAAATAAATACGTCTTTATTAATCATCGATAATGAAATAAAATATGAAAACACTATAAGAGGTTATGTTGTTAAGGGATGGAAATGTATTAACCTGGCATATTGTGTTTATTTCATTGAATGGCAGAATAAGCTTCAGATCAAATGTTCAAAAAATAAACCAACATCGTTTCTTTATAATGAGAATATGACGATATAATAAATATAATGACGATATTTATAAATAAAAAAAGCCAACTCATAAAATTCTAGAAGCGGGTAAATGATGTATGGAAATTCAATTTAAATAAATCAAATGAAACAACGAACATAAAAACATTTCGTAATTTTAAATTTAATTTTAATCAGTTGGACCAAAAAATCCCAAAAGATAATAATAAAATCAAACGAAGCTGACAATATTCATCATTGATGAAATATAAATGCAACAAATTAGCTTATTAATTACTTGTATGCAATAAAAAGTACAATTTTCCAAAAAAGAGGTTTTTTTCCATTTATTATATTGCCATCAAGTTTTTAGTTATGTTATTTTGAGATTTTTCGTGTAATTTGAAATTATTGTTTTTGAATCACGTTTTTCGTTCATTTATTTAACGAACGTTGACTTCACGTCATTCAAATTGATAACAGCGCCACTTGACAACGACAGTTTGCCTGAATGAAAAACTGTCGTAGCAAAACATTTAGTTTGCATTGAATCAGGCAGCTACTGATAGTTCATTCAGTGTTTTGCAATAAACCCGATTTGTACTGTGATTTAATCAGTACTCAATAAGAAAGCGCGTAAAATATGGTAAAAATTCTAAATGCATTTCTTATTGTATTAAAATACGATTAATATGGTTATTGGTTTGTGTCAGCAAATGTGCTCAGCTTGAGCAAAACACATTTGCAGCTACCGTGGAGTATAATAAGTGCTTTTTCAAAATATAAAATTTAATATTTTATGTGTTATTCGATGAGTTTTCAACAGATGAAGTGTGCACTATTCTAAACAATCAATTTTGTTTAGTAATTTATCTTTAAAAATACTGCATGTTTACGCAGACAAAATGTCCAAATATGGACTATTCAATGTGGCCAAATGTGAAGTTTTACTGTATTAAATACATTGTTGAATAAGAGAGTGTTGTCCACGTTTTGTTTTTTTGAAAAATATACATCTCTACTGATGGCCATACATAATTATGTTCTATATTTCGTGTTGATAGTAATTAGAGATTTCTATTGAGTTAGAGCATTTATTTTTAATTGCATTTTTTTAATAATTAGAAAAAATATGACAAGATTTTTTTTAAAGGCGGTGGTCATTCCAAAGGTTGGGCGAAACGTGCCAAAAAAAAAACTTTTTATAAAAGAAATAAATCGTGATATTTTTCGGGAGTATGTGAAATAATATTGAATGAAACATGAAAAAAGCATTTAATATCAATCGTTCGATAAAATTGCTATGAAATTAGAGGCACAATCACCTTGTTGTCCTTCTACAAAACATAAATGGAACGAAATCGTATTGGCATTTCATAAAAAACGTTTCTGATAATTACATCACACTACTTGATTTGCCTTTCAAATGATGACTGTAATGTCATGCAAATCGTTCGCTTAATCACCCGATTGAATTCAAAGTCATTGCGTATGTATGACCATTGGCATACTCTAAAATCGGCGTTTTGATCTACAATCGATTATATGCACAATGTGATAACATTCTCTTCGGGTGGCAGAAAATGTTAAAGAGATAATACGAGCAACTGTTATATTCAGCTCTTTTTAATCACGCTCCTTATTTATGATTTTCAAAAATTACCACGGCGCTGATTTCAAGAACTATGTCAATTTATTTCTGCTTGAGTTATCATAATTCAATTGATTTTCTTTTTTGGTAGTTGTTGATGTTGCAAAAAAAAATCAAGAGCAGTGCAAGATTTATTAATATTTTCGAACAAAACTGTTTACAGCGCCACATTATAATGTGACGTTTCCATATAGTGTCGAATGCAAACCATAACATATTCCATTCAAGATTCAACAGTATGATCTTTGGACTTTTGTTACGATAAGTTTAGCGAACGTTCGAGTGACACTTCAATCGGCCTCCTTTGTTCCTTTAATTTCAATGATATTTCGATATGATTACATTTATTACTATACATGACAATATATCATTTTTGAAATCAACGTCATTTTTTCGTCAACCATACACGTTTACATAGTACTCAGTTCAATGATTACACATGTGAATACACTTTTCATTTCGTAATTTAAAAACTAAAAATAAATAAAAAAGTCATTGTTGACTTGATTTAATGATATTTATTATTTGAATCTAAAAAATTTCCTCAACATTATATAAATTGTATTACAGGTACATATGTTATTGAATGTTTGACCGCAATTGTAAATAAGATTCCGCACAAAAATGGATTTATTGGCTCAATTTAAAAGTTCGAACGTTGTTCACCTGTGCTTGGCAATTTCGTATTTTACATCTGGACTCATAATAAATATTGTACAATGTATATTGTTCTATGGACTGAAACCATTCAATAAGAGATTGTATCGCCGTATCGGCTACTATTTATGCTACTCATTTTACAGCCGTAAGTATAAACATATTTCTTCTTGTCGATTGTTTTCAAAGTTTCAAACATTTAAATTGTAATGCAATCACATCTCGTGTCTTCTTTTTCTCAATTTTCATTTATTCAGAAATGGTTTTCATTGCCGATTGGTGGTCAGGCTCGAAATTGTACGTCTATTGTGATGAAGACATTCGGAAAAAGTACTTAGGCAAAGAGCATGCATTGTTATTAATGAACCATACATATGACGTTGATTGGTTAATTGGATGGATGCTGTGCGAAAAAGTCGGTGTGCTTGGCAATTGCAAGGCATATGCAAAAAAAGTGATTCAATACATTCCAGCTATTGGTTGGTCATGGAAATTTGCTGAGTTTGTCTTTTTGGAGCGATCATTTGATAAAGACAAGGAGATTATTGGACGACAAATAAATGAAATCTTCGATTATCCAGACCCGGTTTGGGTATGTCCTTTTTCCATCCGAATGTATTTCGATAACATTCTGATGATTTTAATCGATTTTTTATTTTTCATTTAGCTATTGCTAAACGCCGAAGGAACACGTTTTACTGAAACAAAACATGAAGCATCCGTAAAATTCGCACAAGAACGTGGCATGACCGTTTTGAAACATCATTTAATTCCACGCACAAAGGGTTTCACTGCCAGTCTACCATCATTGAAAGCAAAATGCCCATCGATTCTAGATATTCAGCTTGCATTTAAAAAAACTGACAAGATCGAACCAACCATTGGTAATTTATTACATGGACGTGGTGTCACTGGATACATGCATGTTCGTCGCATTGATATGAAATCATTACCCGATAATGAAGAAGAAGCTGCTGAATGGATGCAAGATTTATTCCGTTTTAAAGATAAACTTCAAGATAGTTTTCATACACACGGTGATTTCTTTAAAGGCACTGGATTGACTCCCGTTGAACCGGTATGTGTGGAAAATTGATTTAATTTCACTTAAAACAAAACAATAACATTTAACATTTCATTAATTTACGTTAGATTGTGTACAAGCCAACCATTGGTACTCTTGGAAATCTTGTGTTTTGGGCCATCGTTACGCTAGTGCCAATGTTATACTATCTTATTGGTCTTTTGTTTAGTGGGAAATTGTTATACTTTCTAATTGGCGTAACCATTATCGGAGTGTGTAAGTATAAACTATAATATAAATCGAATATTGATTAAATCGTTAACTAATTCTTATTATATTTATTTTTTTAGTCTATGTTTTGATGCAGAAAGCTATTGGAATGTCGAAAATAAGTAAAGGGTCATCATATGGTGCCACTACAAAGAATAGTAGTTAAATTCCAACGTAATTGTTATTAATTGTTAATTTAAAACAATGAAAAAAATACACAGTTTTTTGAATAAATTTTTTTTTTGTTCAATCCCAATTATCATCAAATATCAAATGACATGAACCGAGCCCTTTTAATGAATGCTTCATTTGAAAAATATATTTAACAAAAACTATTAAATAACTTAAAGACAAGATTGACTATATACTTATTTTTTTTCTTCATAATATTCCGTTTTGAGTGGAATTGTAAGGAATTTTGTTACACCAGTGACTGGATTAATCGGATTCTCGTCTTTTTTTGTTGTGTTTAAGCTCTTTGAGGTAAGAAGAAGAAGAATCGAGAATCATTTAGCTTGAAGAAAAATTTTTATTCGCAAGTGATAAACACGCAGACATGCTTTCTGTTCTGTTTTTCGTTCCGGATAATCAGTCTCATGTTTTATGGCTTTAGTCGAAATCGGATTTTTGTTTTGATGGAAGACTCTTCTGGAATTGATTAAAATGTAATTGGTATTGGTATTTTACTCTTTCAATGCCATATTTTTTTTAATTTTATTTAAAAAGTTAAAAAAAATTTAAAAGAAGGCATGAAACCGTTCTCACTTTGTCCTCATTATTAGTTCAAAATATGGTTTTTTTTACTTGAATAAAGAATAACGCGTAGAAATTCGGTTGGGCTCGATGAATCTAAAATTTAATTAAAATAAAAAATCCATATTTTCAAGGCGTATTTTAAGTATATTTTTATGTTTTTTTATACATTCTTTTTTGCCAAAAATGTGTATTTTGTATATATGTTTTAGTTCAATGTTTAATCAATTTTCTTAAAAAAGCGGTCCAATACCCCACTTCTGTACGCAGAAGATAAATAGATATAACAAAAACATGAATTTTCGCCATGGAATTTTTTTTTATTTTGGTTTCAGTTTTTTGTTCATTAACTTAAATTCAAGATAATAAAAATTTTCAACTAAACATAATACTGAATCTTCTATTTAATGATTTTTACTCACTGAAGTATATATTTTAAAACCTTAAGTTCAAGACAATACAAATTCAATGTTATGTTTAGCTCTTAGATGCTTAGATGATTACACAGAGAGAAATATTTGTGTAGGGTAACTCGCACTTGCGGTGTTAGCAGAGCATCTAACCCTCAAAATGAGTTACGCACTCTCTTTTACTCTATTTTTGGTGTTAATTTCATCCAAGTGAACGCATCATAGTGAAAGAAGAGATACTATTTAGTCATAGCCGCATGCGTTCAAAGTTATATATGACTACACGTGTATTTCTTCTTTCACTATGATGTGTAACTGATTTTGAAGGGTAGATGCTCTGCTAACACTGCAAGTGCGAGTCACCCTACTCAAATATTTCGCTCTGTGTAGCTTTTAAAACATTCCGACCACTTTAAAACATTGGTATCCATCTTATCTTGAGAATAACTTATTTACATAAGTAAATTCCACCGGCATAAATGCCATGTGTTTAATCAAAATAGAAATATTGTGATAATAAATTGCCGAACATTCTATAAAGTGAATTCTATTTCAAATTATTTTTCGCTGATGTTTTTAACAAACATACAATTATTCAATTGAAACTTATTTAATAAGTGATCTTACCAGATTTTTGCAATAAAAACGACGATGTAAAAAAAAGTCAGACGATTTAAATGAGTGTGCGCTTTAATGAGTGCACCCAATGGGTTTTCTTAGCCAATTCAAAAGTAGTGTGCGTATTCAATTTTCATAAAATTCTAATTAGTTTAGACAAAGAAAAACATAATACACAAATCTTAAACAAATCTAAAAATGTCGCATTAAGATTAGAATATGAGTTACGTTTAATTTAAATTTTAATTAAATTTTTGTGTTTTCTTTCATAAAATGGGACGTTTATCAAAGTAAAAAGAGGTTTTAAAAATTCGAGGAATTATTTTAAATTGTTTTGTATGTTTCTCAAAATTGCACTAACAAATGTTGCTGTTTAACGGGTGCAGTTTGATGCACATTTTTATGAAGACATTTTATTTGTTGGACAAAAAACGATTCTATTGTTTTCTAGCGACTCTATTTCGATTTTATTGATTGTGGTTGTTGTTAGGGGTCTTCAGTTTGATTCTCAATAATATAGGCAGTGAAAAAGTGATTTGTGAATGATTCATTTTTTGTCCGGGGAATGGTTTTTCTCTTTGTATTTTTCGAATAAAACTGTTAATTTTATTGCTTGTGGCCTTTGTTAATGTGTTATATTTTCTACTCTTTAGGCTCGGTCAGTACATTTCTAAATGATTTCGATTTAAAATGAATCATGCACGTTCGTTCAATCTCAAAATGTAGAATGCAAAACTTAATTTTACGAGAAAAAAAAAAATAAACTGTCGACGCTCATTTAGATGATTGACAAATGAATGAAATTATTGTGTGTATGTCTTTTTCTTTCTCTGTCGAATGTTGTTGTGAAAATGAGCCCCATTCAATAGGGCCAACGATGTCACTTCTTGATTAATTTTCTAGTTCGTGCTCGAGCTTCTTGTCGCGTCACCGTGTACTCAAACCACAAAATATTTGGTATCAGTGTTGTATCTCTCAGCAATAAATATTCCGATAATTTCCATGATACGATCGTTGGAAATAACGGTGTTAAAATTAGATGAGTTAATGTAAACCACAATAATCCAGTGATGATGCCAATCAATGAGCCGACAATCACTTGATTCCATGTATGGTACTGCAAATATGTTCTACTTAAACACACTAGCGCCGTCAAACACCAACATGACACTAAAACTAATAATCGGCCGGCACGCTCCAGCGGCAATAAGGTGTTATTATTAATGTGATGCAGCCTGAAAATGAATCAAATTAAGAAAAAGCACAATTTTAATATTTATAGACGGCGATAAAGACTTACCTTATGAAAATGAATAGAGTGACATATGTGGAAAAGAACCAGATAAATTGTGAGTGACTGGATGGCATTCCAAATTCCGTTCCAATATGTACCCGATTGATTGGTCTGGGCTCTCGAATCCAATGCTTTAATATTATATTGCTAACTTCATTTACTAAGGTTCCAATAAAAAATGCTATCTGAAACAATTACACAGAGAAACAAATTACATTTAACACAAACAAATCAGATAAAATTGATAAAAAAAACTTACTGTATGCAAATCTCTACGAAACAGAATTAGTGTAACGAAACCAGCTCCAATTCCCATTGGCGCCAAACTAATCCACGCCAATAATTGGCCGAAAAGGTCACCTGTAAATTGATTGAAGCATTGTTTTTGAGAATTTTTCATTTGTCGATTAATCACTAAAACAAGAGTGCCTTTTTAATTAAATTCACGTCGAATTAATTTTGAACTGCACATTGAATTCCATTTAAATGCAAAAAATTAAAATTAAATACACAAGTAAAAGTGATTATCAAATGAGGTATTGTTTTGATTATCTTCACAAATGAATGTTACCGCGCACACACACGTACGCATACAGCCAAATACACAATGATAAAAATAATAATAAAAAAATGGGAAATTTATTGAATATGTGGAAGCATTAATGTAATTAAATGATAAAACCGAAAATGGTCAATTTTCATTCGTAATGGTGCACGCATCTTCTGCGGTATACAATGGTATTCTTGTGCCCAAAGATAGAAATGGTGATATATGCGAATGTGGCACCCATTCGCATAGACGACACATAAACATTCAAACAAATAAATGCACGACTACGGAAACGATGAAAATTGTGCGAATTACCTTTTGGATATTCAACATGGGTAAATGTGATTGGTTTCCAGTCAAAACTATTATAAATTAAATTATTATTTTGCGCTAATAAATTCGTGTCATCAGTGTTCGACGACATTTTTGCTCTTGACACATGTCACACACTCGGTACGAGTTCAACATCAAACACTCAAAAGTGTAAATGTCAAAGTAAAATGCATGCAATGTATACAAAGTATTTGACACATACTTAAGTGGCCAAAAGTATTGCAATCGTTGAATTTAAATTTCATGGGAAATGTGCAGGCATTGCAACCAGAATCAAAAATGAAATGAATCATTGGAACAACATCAAATATTCAGTTCTTCTTTTTGTTTTTATTTCGTTTGAATGTTAAATGTGCATATATAGTTGTGCAATGCGGATATATGAAGAGGTTTGTTATTTATTGGCTGGATATATTTACATATTATTACAAGTACAAGGTAATTAATTTAACACCCAAATGAAAATGTGAATTATTAACGGCACTTTTCGGGCACCGATGATCACATCATATATATTTTTTTAAATTTAAATTGTATCAATAATTGGCAAAAATTAACAAATTGCATGCTTGCCGAACTTCGGACATTTTCCCATGTCGAGTTGAATGTATTTAATGAACGGCTTTGGATAGATGCTTCATTTCTTAATTTTGAAATATCGATATTCGTCTCATTCATGGTCATGTATATTTTGTCTCTATCTCGTCATCGTTGAATCAAATTATAATTGAATGATTGTGATGATGTGTGATGGTGATAGCGAGCAATGGATATGCGCACGTGTGTGTATATGTGTTAGAGTATGTGTTTATTTGTGCCATACAGTTGTGTGTACGTGTTTGTTAAATTGTTTGGTGCAAATGTATTGATCACCATCATCATCGTACATTAATTCGCACTTGTATTACTCACACTGAAAGAAAAGCGAGAAGAGAACTGAACGAAAGGAATATAATCGTAGATCGATATTTCAATGACATTAATTAATCGAATAAAATGTGCATTTTCTAAAGCATTGAAAGCGACTTTGTTTGCCGATGCGAAATTTCTCGAGCCGAAAAATTGATGTCTATTCACAAAAATTTGATAATAATTTTTCGTCTCTTTTCCACTACTAAGACACACACACAAAAATGGTCAATTAAATTGTAATCGGTGTGTTCTAACACAAATGAACGGCAAAATATTGGGAAAAAAATTGTGTGCAAACGAAAGAAAGCATGTTTGTCAATTGGCTCTTTGACGGCAGTGAAAATGAGATGGTCATATATATATATTTTGGCATAAACAATACTCCGTTCGGCAAATGTACATATATAGAATGTCGCATACACACATACTCACCGTACACACACGTACTCTGGCATTTATTGCATGACAGTTAAGTATTGAATTACCCTGTCTATGACACAGTGTTGCTGTTGTTTGCGTACGCGCATTATACACATCGATGTATGTGTGCATGACATGTTGATTGTGTGCTTGTGCACTCGTGCATTTGTATGAGTATTCGTTGGTTAGTTGGTTGGTTGGTTATTTGGTTGGTTTTCTCGTCGCTTATGTGCGTAGTGAGTGCTCGACGAAGATTGAAACAGAAGTAGGAAAACGCACATACAATTAAAATAAGATGACTTTTTCTCTCTTCGGTTCGTTGTGATTGCATACAGAAGTTGAATTTTAGTTTAATTTTTTTTACAATGAAAATAGTGAATCGATTCCAAAATACACACCGATAAGTTATACTAGAGCTAACAAGGAGACACCACAACAGCCAAAACAACAACAACAAAAACTAATAAAAAAAATAAGGGAAAAGTGAACGGAGTGTGTCGTGAAAAATAAAAAAAAAATCGGTGTAGAAGGAAAAAACACGGACCCACTAATCATTTTCATTCGGTATACTGATTTGGTTGGAATTCGTTTATGTATTATCTTCTACGTATTCTTCCAAATGCGGGTTCCTATATAATTTACGGACTATTTGCTTAAATCCACGGCTGAATAAAAAAACAATTAGCTCGTCTTATTATAAAACATTCACATTTTAATTCACGCTATTCGCGCAATTGACCTCCGTCTCCCGCTAAATAAATCCCGGTGTTTTGCACGAAAATGCTTCAATGTCTAAATAAAACAATACGATAGACCAAAAAATTGTACAAGCAAATTAATTTTTGATTTAGGTAATATCGAATACCAAATATTGAAATTAAATATATTATATATTTAAAAACAACAACAAGTGACATAAAATTACGAACTTAAATCAAAATTCGAGCAAGACAGAAAAAAGAAAAATCGCGTGTGAGTGTTTATAAATGTGAATTTCATTGAATGAAAAAAGACCAACGATCACGCGAATTATTATACATCTCTATTTTGTGCAAAGTGAATAGAGAGCAGATCGACGAAAAGGAGAATGATGTTAAATCTGGATTAGAAGTGCAATTTTTTAAATGTAAATACCAGAATCATAAAATCGATTTTTTTTTCTAGTTCACTTTTTTTTGTCGTAAATAGTTTGAACTATTCGAATTATAATTTTGAATTTGTTAGTCAAGCACATTCGCTCATTAACAGGCGCAACAGAACAAGAAAAAAAGAAATAGAATTCAAGTATACATATATAGATAAAATATAGTGAAAGAAGTCCTCAGTTTTAATAGTTGGTAGCACCAATAATAATATACTTTGAAATGCATATAAATCCATCAAGTCATTGACAGCATAGAGAATGAATGGCTCGAAGCGTTCAAGTCGAAGAGATAAAAAGACCATACATATTATTCTACATGAATAAGCGAAGAAAAAAACATACACACACACAAATCTATGGTAATAAAAAAAAATTGAGCAAACTGTAAAAATCGAATATGTGGAGACAAAAGTAGTGAACAATATTTCACACGAAAAAAAGCAGCAGCAGCACTTAGAGAATCGAATGCACCAAATGGAAAATCAAATCAAATGAACAGAAAAAATATCGCATTCTGTGGTTGTTAATTATTTGAATTGTATTGCATGTGCGCTTTCTTTCTCTTCCTCTCTTTTCGCTGAATTTTGTGTGCGTTCTCAATTTTCATGATTTTTCTTGGTAATTTGCGTGAGTTTTTTTTTTCTCGACCATTTCTTTCTATCGCTCTCTTCATCATTTTAATTACTTTTTCCTGTGAGAGTGCGCGCATTCGCACATTGAAAACCGTCCTTGTCATTTAATTTAATTACAAACAACTCGAAATAATTCACAGATACTTGAATTTTATATATATATATGTTTTGTGAAGCTTGCAAGTGGAAATTTGATTCGAAAACATCGTTGTAATTTTAACATTTATTGCTTGATTGCTTAACTAAATCTCCCCTTCTTCCACTCTCTATATCGCAGTCGATCGCAATTGAGATTTTACGTAAAAAATTGATTTTGCCATTAGCTGCTGCTGCGATTGCTCTACCTTACTTTTCAATTTTCTTTATCTAAGTTCGTTTTTATATTCTCGTTCGCTTTGACAACATCATTGAAACTTAATTCGGAAATTTCGTTCAAACGAACGAACAAACGACAGACATTTCGCATTCCAAACTTGAAATACACACACACATTTTTTTTTCTTCGCCTTTTTTTTGTCACTTTGCAAAGCTTGTCGAAAAGTTCGATTGAAATGAAATCGAGGCACACAGTAAGTGATTTTCATTTGCCAATTCACTTGAATTGAAAAGCGAAAATGAATAAATTCTCATTAGCAAATCAAACGATTTTTTCAAACACACAGCACCCGGTTAGTTTTTTGTCCCGCTCTCCTCAAATTGATCTCGATATTATATATAAATATATATATATAAAAATAAGCCTAAAGCAAGTCGAACAATGAGATTATTGGCGCAGAGTGCTTAACAAGGGCAAGCAAAGTAGTCATACGTACAAGCGAAAAAAACCCAAACAACAGCAACAAAATCAGTAGCAGTAAATGAACGAATATAAAAAAGATACGATTAATTCTAATTTACACATCGTCTACCCGTTTCGGTTCCGATGTGAACATTTGCATTTTACTCTTAGCGTGTAAAGTACAAGTGTTCATTGGTGATATCGAATTGTTGTTGATGCTTGTATCCGTAATGTCTGATTGCGATTCAAAATTTTGAAAAAAAAAAAAAAAAAACAAATAATGAAAAAAAAAACATTAATGTACGAAATTAATTGAGCTGTTCGATAAGTTTTAAAGATGTAGATCTTTGTTGTGTCACAACAATATTAAAAGTGACAAAACAAAGATAACACAGCAACTGTAAAACTGTTCAATTTCTATGAAGCAAACTGACATCGGAAGTTAAACGATGCTTTTGAGTCGGCTACTTTAAATTGTTTTGCCGAATGAAAATGTTGACAATTCGTACGAACGTTTGTTGGGCTCTTTTATAAAATTGAACGGGAGCGATTCACCATCAAATTTATGTTATTGTATGGTTGAATGAAGTTAGTTGGTTATGTTTTATTTGGTTGTTGTTGTCGTTGTTTAGCTGTTTTTATTGTATCGTCGTACATTCGATTCTGATGATTCGACTAACTATAGCTATACTCATTGTATAACTGAAAGAGCTCGCGCAACTTGATTGCATAAATCACGGAAGAACCTTCAGTTCGACAAACAAATGAATAAATATAGTGAATATATAGTAATATAGTATGTATTCCAAGTGCTCGTCATTTGTGGTACCATTATAGCCACTATTTTCACTGTAAACACTGAGCAATCAACGTAACTCGCTCTCTCTCTCTCTCTTCTTTCTCTCGCTTGCTCTTGTATTCAATATATTTCGTTGCAAAAAGTATTTAAAACTGGAAACTCAGTTTCTTTTCCTCTCTCACTCTATCTTCGCGTCACTGCTTTAAGTTGCGTCGCAAACTTGCTCTTTAAATTCGGATAAAATTTTCGAAATAATCGGTTACTCGTTGACAATTTTGTTTTAAACGATTCACCACACAATGCATTTTTCCCTTTTTTATTAATAATTGATAAATGTAACAACGCACAAACAAAATACGATCGCATTGATTTAAATTTCAATATACGAATTGATTTTTAATGTAATGCACATAAATATGTCTGTCTATAATGAGGTGATTGGACATTTTTTTCATATATTTTATCGGTTTCAACCATTTGATATTTGTTAAAATGCATTTTGCGATGGCGAGAGAAATGAGGAGAGATGTGATTTTTTTGATGATATTAATTTGTTGTCTAAATATTCTAATCGATAATATAGAGCATTATCAATTTTTTTTGGAATACGTAGGTTGCTCCATAATTTTTTTTAAAATGGTACTTATAGTGTTGCCCGATGTAAACCATTGTCATATTCGTAAAGTTTGATGTTTTGGTATGTATTCGTGCCCTGAACCTTTTGTCGTACGAACGCTATTTGTATTGTTTACAGTGACTGGTAAACTGCGACTCAACAAAAAAATGAATTTTACACGTGAAGATTTTCGTAAAATGATTTACTACGATTTTCGAAGTAAATTATCTCAACAACAGTGTTTCGATCGACTTCATTTGGCCTTTGGCAATGAAGCACCAACCCTTCAGACAATTTATAACTGGTACCGAGAATTCCGTTGCGGTCGTAGTTCGCTCAAAGACGAGTTTCATACAGGTCGTCCAAAATCGGCTGTTGTGCCACAAAACATCGATGCTGTCAGAAAACTGATTATGGAAGATCGTCATGTGACCTACCGTGAGATTGAGGCATCTTTGGGCATTTCATCCCACAGCATACATACAATTTTGCATGAACATTTAGCCGTAAAAAAGATTTGCTCTCGTTGGATCCCACATAAATTGACCGATGAACAAAAAATGGCTCGTGTGAGTTGGTGTAAAGAAATGCTCAAGAAATTCAATCGTGGTGCTTCAAAAGACGTTAATAAAATCGTCACTGGTGGCGAATCATGGATCTACGCGTATGAGCCCGAAACTAAACAGCAGTCGACTGTATGGGTCTTTCAAAGTGAAGATAACCCAACAAAAGTTGTTCGAGCTCGAAGTGTTGCGAAGCAAATGGTCGCCTGTTTTTTCGCGATAAGTGGTCATGTGGCAACCGTTCCACTAGAGGATCGTAAGACCGTCAATTCTGATTGGTATACCACCATTTGTTTGCCCGAAGTGTTTGGTGAAATAAGAAAAAACAACCACCGTCGCAAAATAATTCTTCATCACGATAATGCGAGCTCTCACACATCTTTTCAAACTACTCGATTTTTGACCGGTCAAAACATCGAACTGATGGGTCATCCACCGTACAGTCCTGACCTGGCACCCAATGACTTTTTTTTGTTCCCAAGCGTGAAGAAAAAACTACGTGGTCAACGATTTTCGACACCAGAAGAAGCAGTTGAAGCGTTCAAAACACACGTTTTGGAGATATCAGTTTCGGAGTGGCACGAATGCTATGACAAATGGTTTCATCGAATGCAAAAGTGTATCGATCATCTCGGGGAATATTTTGAAAAACAATAAAACCATTTTCGACAAAAAACAACTGTGTTATATATGTTTTTAAAAAAAATTATGGAGCAACCCTCGTATTTCTGTTATTGACGTTTGGCCAATATATTTATCAGACCACTTAAAAATTCGTAATAATAATAATAAGCGGAAAAATTGGAGCTAGAATACGAACAAAGAAACGAAGCTCGCGCGGGTTTACTGGCTGGTGCACATACTAATTCTGTATTGTTTTCATTTTGTTGTTGTCATTATCGTCATCGTTATAGTTGGCGATGATTTTACTCTTTTTTCTTCTTCTTCTTTTTTTTTGTTGCAAAAGTTAATGATGTTTAATGTGCAAATGACGGAAGAAAAATATTTTCACATATGTTCGTTCACATCGTTCACATTGAGCGCGCAGGGTTTTATACACTGTGCATGCCATACCAATTAGATTGGCAGGGCAATTCATTGAAATGGTTCACGTTACATTGTTGCTGTATTTTTTTGCTTTCTTCATCTTGGTCTTTCGTTTCTAGCGTCTCTCCTTTATGATCACAATTTTGAAACGGTTCTCGTCACCTCTTGCCGACACATACCCTATATGTAAATTGCCTTTCCATAATGTATCATATAGTAATTTTTTTTATATTATTCACATCACAATTATAGAATTATAGACGGTGCCTACGAACGCAATGTGCATTTGAGCAAATACTACTCATTCTCTGTCGCGGGCGCACTATGCCAAAGCGCAAAGCGAAGTTTGAATAAGACGAAACAAGAACAATAAAGAAAGAAATATACTCTCATTGCATGTGAAGAAGAGGGAATGAAATAGAAATATATATATTTTTTTTAAAACGCCGCTCATATAAATAATAAAGAATGAGAAATAGAGAGTATGTATGGGGCTAGAAATAGAGAGTGTTTATGAGGCTATACTAACTAATTTAATAATACTGATTTCAAACAAATATCAACCGCATGCAATGAACATTTCTAAGTTAGTATATTTCATTAAATATGTACCCAATTTCTATTATATTTTTGTTATATCAGCGATTCTGTATACAGACAAACACACACACATACACACTAACACAAAAAATAAACAGCGGTAATATTGCATAGAAAACACACACAACACGAATTTTTCAAACGTTTCTTTTTTCATATTCCTCTCAAACTCTCCACAGCCTTTGATTTCATTTCATATTTCATTTCCATCTTGTTTAGTTTTTAATCGTATTTGTGATTATAATATCTGATTCAAAGACAACAAAGGCTGCAAGGCAACAAGACATTTTACTTATTAAATTATCAAATGGACTGCTCCATCAATGTTTGGTGCACTCCCTTTCTCTTCATATTCTTCACCAAATTAAATGTGAGCGCGCCCGCGCTTTTAAATTGCAAATAAAAATGGATAAAATATTACTTGGTTGCATAATTTATGAGTAAAACCAGTTTCAAGTAATCAAAATTGCAAAATATTAATAATAAAATCTATGCCGTTGATTCTGCAAATCACACTAAATTGCATTCGAACAAAATATCATCGTATTATATTCATTTTTTTTAGTAAGCAGCCAAACTAATTGACAGCATTACCTCGATTTCGACTTTTGTTTCTCTCTCCCTCCCTCTCTCTCTCTCTCTCTTTCTCTCTGCATCACTTTTCTCATTAATTTTCATTTTTTTTGGTGCGAATATAGATGTATTTGTTGCATTTGCAAAAATGTAACTGCAACACAGTCTATAAGAAGAAAAAATACGTGTACGTACATTCAGGCAGACAAAGAGAGATACAATATTCCTGTCGAATGTATTTGGAATGATTTGAGACACTCACATTTGCCATTTCATCGTTCATTTGAATTTTTAAAAAAACGACAGTTTATCGCGCGCGCACACACACATAAGTCATAATGTACTAATAAAATAACTCCGTATAACAAAAGTATGAGATGCCAACACTCATTGAAAATGAAAAAATACCCATACTGTATGGGCCATACATACAGACACAAAATGTGAAACAACAGCAAGAAGTGCTTTTTTGCTGCACAAACAAACGTCGAAAACTTAAAATTTGGTTTCAGTTGCACATGTGAAATTAATTTCTGGCGAACTAAAGGAATAACACAACATAGAAAAAAAACACACGAATGAACCAAAATGCATGCATAACATGACGCTGATACAAGAGCAATCGACGAACAAGGAGCCGGGTCGACAAAACATCACAAAGCACACAGACTTATACACGTTGTCGTTAATGTCTTATCTCTCTTTCGCTCGCTCCTCTCTCTCTCTCTCCCCCGTCTCTGTCTCTCGTAGAAAATTATGTTATACATATAAAAAATGTACATATTCACGAACATGCGGTGTACAAGTTTGAGGAAAGCTCTTATTCAATAGCACAAATACACGTGTACCGATGCATTGATACCGGATAACAGAGCAGCGCACGAAACTGAAATGCTGTCTATCTTTGTCTCTTACTTGGCTTTTTAAAAAAAACACAGCAGCAGCAGCAACGACAGTGCAAAAAAAGGAGCCCGTTTAGACTTGGGGAACATTCAACTGAATCGACAATTCAGTAATTTTTTTTTCTTGTCTGTCCGTGTGTGTTTGTGTGTGTGGAATACTGTTGAAAAAAGTCTATATATATATATTATCATTTATTTTTATGAATTGTCTGTACGGTAATTTCATTGGATTCTTGCACCACGTTCTCATTTCAGCAATATGAAAAAGCGGTCTTGGTATGCATATTGTTTTTTTTTTTCATTTTATTCTTTCACAATGCCATTGCAATGAGAGAATTATTCATTATGATTATTGAAATCAGCAACAAAAGCAAGAATAAAATGCAATCCGAATTCATTTTGTTTGCAAATGTTTGCTGAGTTTAGAATCACCGCTTGATTTGATTCTATTATGTTTCAACTATGTCTGTGTGTATAAGTGTATTTTTGCTCTTTACTTTCGACGTCTCCTTTGCTCCGTGTGGTCTTTTTTTTTCATATGAAGAAAACATATTTCCATTTTTGTTGATAAATTCGACAAAATTCTCGGAGAAAGAAAACGAACACAGCCACAATGATATTGCGAAAATCAAAAATACAAACCTAGCAAACATTCGGTTTTGACTATTTTTTTGTTTCACCGTGAATAATTTTATATTGTTTTCGTCGTCGTTTTTGTTGTTGTTGAGTGTTCGCGACCTAAAGGTAAATCGATTATACAGTTTATGCTACAAAATGACTTTCTCGTGCTGTTCCCTCGCTACGAATGTACTTTTCCAAATCATAGAGTACAGGTGATTTTCTCTGTGATTTCTCATCACATTTCACATACACAATAAATGGGTCTTAAATCAGAAAATAAAACTACGTCTTAAGAACACATTTTCATTCAAATGCAATGTGCCAGTTGAACTTTCGCAAAAAAAAAGAGTCGAAATTATTATAGAGTTCATTTATCGATCGGAGTTCGACTCACTATAAATGCGAACGAATTCAACGGTGATTTGCTTTGATAGCCATCAAACAAATGCACATGCTTAACCGGAATAAAAGTAATTTTATCAAATTAAAAGAAAACAATGTATGATTAAATTGAACATTCAGATGAGAATGCGGAAGACCAAATATATTGGCAGTGCGAAATAAATAAACACACACACACAAATGAGATAGAAAGAGAGGGAGTCCACAGCTTACTCAATACCAAAATACCAGGAAGTTAATCAAAATGTTTCGTTGAATCCTTTTCAATTTCAATATATTCAGTCACATTTACCGTCAAATGGACTGTGAATATGCATTTATTTTGTTTGCTTTTTTCATCTATCTCTCACAACCGTTTAGCTCGACGCAAGTACATTTACATTGATGCAAATGGTCTGTTTTATTTGTGCGCTCATGTATATATTCACCTCGTTGCCGTTTAATTTTCAATTTACTTATGCTACTGCTTGTTTCCACAAACTGAAAACAGTTATTTTTGATTTGGATTTGTTGTAGCTATATTCCAAGAGATGATATTCAGCAACGAAAATAACAATTGTTCACCACGATCTCATTCATTTTCTTTTCTCTCTGTCTCTTCTCCCTTTCTCGCTCTCTATTTCGTTGCTCCGTTACAAACTTCCTTTTGCGTGCAATTTCGTAAAATTGTTCTTATTCAAAGTCGTGTTTAATGTACGTATTTCACGTTTTATTTGCATGAGAATCGAAAAATACAAACTCGAAACGAGACAGTTGTATAGTGACGGAGCCAAAGAGCAGCAAGAAAAAAGAGTGATAGAATATGCCACAAGAAACCGCATGATATGCTCAATGAATTTTCGGTAAACTTTTTTTTTTATTCGCATCGTAAATGGGCAACTGTATGTGCGCGCAAGAAAAAAATCGGCTAACTTTTCTGAATGTCAAATATGTTACATTTCTGGTGGCATAATTTAGTGTCATCGACTGGATAACCACTGGAGGGATATGAGTTTTTCCTGATTGAACATTTACGCTTTTCACAGTTTCTTTAGTCTGCATTTTTTTCGTCCGAGATTTTTATGCCAGAATTTTCACTAGCTAAAACTATGTACGATTTTTATATATTTTCTAACTTCGTCTTTTACAAAACGGTCAGTTGCTGTGCCCTCCTGCGAGCCATTTTCCGCCTTGTCGTCATTTCTTCTCTATCTTTCTTTCTGGGTTTCGTTATTATCGTTAGGTATATGCATCATTTTGGGTGATACTCTTATAAAGTAAATTTGACTTTTATGCTCATAACCAAGAGCTAAAGAGCCACAATGATTTGTTGGTTTTCATTCGTTTTGTTTTCGCATAAATATTTTTCTCTCTTCAGTTGGTTTCTTTTCATCATTTTTATTTTGGTTAGTTCTTTCTCCACTGCACGCCGCTCTTCCATTGTGAATAAGCAATCATTGTATGTGGCGTATTATTAGTGAACATACAGCGCACCAATTGAATTAAAAATAAAACATGCCAAGCAAATGATATCGCGCAAGATGTAATAATATACATATATCGCGCATTGTTGCACTGTTATAGCCTTGGAATTCATTTTTTTACTCTTTCTCTCTCTCTCTCTCTCTCTCTCTTCCAATTTTCCTCAACATACAAGTTAAAACATTCTCATGCATGGTTGTTTATTATGTAAATATGTACGGAGAGTGTATTTCATTCCATTCAATTGCGATTTTCATTTTCTGCATAGCACATAATATTTGTGGTATTTTCTCTTGCTTCCTTCGGTTGGCAATGACTTGCCATTTACTTTTCCAACTAAAAATTCACATCGATTTGCATTTATCAACATATCTAACATAATGATAAGGAAAATTCATTGCAATTATTTCATGGACACTGAGAGAGAAACACACACAGAGAGAGAAAGACGTAGATAGACGTTAGCATTTAATATATCCAAAAGGTCAAACAGTGCAATCAAGAAGAGTAATGAATTTATGAAACTAAATATAAAGCTCACATCAAACGATAGAATATAGAATTGTGACATATACTTGGACACTTCAACCAGCCTTTGCCCTTCCAAAAACCATATTTCACTACGAAATTATATCCAAGGGTCATAATATAAGTTAGATTTTCAAAACAAATTATATACGGCCAATTAGTGTTTCGAAACCATTTGCGAATGCCAGAAAAAGTCTCATCACAATCTTTTCTCAATTCTTGATAAAGAAAGACGAAATAGAAAGAATAATTTACAATTCGATCCGCAACCACAACAAAAACACATGTCTATCTTGCTCTCCCTCTCTCTCTCTCTCTCTCTCTCTCTCTCTCTCTCTCTCTCTCTCTCTTTGTGCCAGTCTCTGTGTGACACATTATCTGCTTTTGATCTATCTGTGAAGTTTGAATATTGAAGATGACGATGGTTATTCACAACGTACGATTCAAAATCAAGAGAGAATAATTCAAAATGCGAAAGAAATACGTCAAAGAATCGTTTCGAGCGACATCCGATACACACGCATTATGCAAAAACAAACATGGTAAAATGATTTATTTTGAATATCCTGATGGATAACGAGTATTTGTATGTTGATGAAAGCAAGCAATTGAGAAGAGAAAGAAAGCAAGACGCCGATATACACCGATTGAGAAGAAGAAGGAGATGAAAATAAAAAGAAAGACTCAATGCAAGATTAGTAGTTTCTTGTGTTTTTTTGTTTTTCTCTTCTGTGTCTATCATCTTCGCTCGGTATGGATTTGTGTTGCACTGATTCTCTCGTAATATTGCCGAGAGTCAAACGGAAGATATTTGTTGGCCCGAATGTTGATTTATTGAAATAGAAACACACACACACACACATACAAACACGGGCCCGGACCGTTCTTGCTTCTCATTTTATGCAATTTTCGGAGTGAAGACAGTGAAATTCATTGGTGCCAGTATGGTCTAACATCGTAAAAATCGAAAATCTGAAAAGTCGAAGTTGTTATTGTTGGTGGTATCGAGGATGAGAGATAGAGGATACATGTGCGGTTTTATATGTGTGCATATTGTATTTGCTGGTCTAGTAAATGTGCTTTTGGATTTCCTTTTGCTGAAGAATTTCTTTTTTTTTTTTTGATATCGATGCAGTCATAGAGTTTTGCATGATTAATGCATACAGCATATATCACATCGAATGGCACGAATTCATCGGTGATGGTGCTGGTGATAGTCTTGATTGTGTCAGAATAGAAATTGTGTACGAAATGGATGGATTGAAGAATGAGCGTGATCATGGTAGCGCGCGCGCTTCTTCAGGCCCAAATGCAAACTCCACACTCGCACACACATATATATAACCGTACGTGTGCTCAATGATAAATGCGTTCCCATGTTCATACATTTTGAGTGTACAAATGAGTGAATTTTCATGTTTGTCTCCGTTATCCATTATTATTATTATAGTATATATATATATTTATTTTTTTCGTTCAGACTCATGCCATTTATCTTCGGCAAACACATTAATTTATTTCGTATTAAATTAGTTAGCGTAATTTGTGTGCACGTATTCATTCGTTCGTTTGGTCGTTTCTCGTATACATTGTGCACAACATGTAGACTCGCCGATGTATTTGCGGTATTTCATATAGATATATATATTTTTGTAGCTGTTTCTGTTGCTTGGTTCTTTTGTATCTCTCTCTCTCCCTTCTGTTAGTTTCCATTACATTTTTTTCACTATATATCTAGTCATAGTTTTGCAACTGAATGAAGCGCAGTCTATTTAAATAGAGACCGATGTCGAAGTACTCACGATGAAAAATTTAGAACAGATATACAAACAACGTACGGCTTGATCGAACGATGCATTGAAACGGTTTTAAACGCATATATTCGGATCACGCTATCATCATTAACCTTATATGCTTTGAACAGCAAATAAAATACAGCGTACGCTCAAATATCTTGAGTAGTTTGTCCGTCAAACACTTACAATTAAAATAAAATAAAAAACTTAAGATTTCTGAACGATTTGCTGAAAACGAGAGAAAAACTATCAATCATATAACACCTGATTGTTCATGTTACATCAATCTTGTTGGACGTATGGCTTTAAAAAAAAATTGCTATGCTTAGTTGTAATTGGTGAAGTTGGTTCAATATTTTTAGAAGTGGTCTTCCACTCTTCCACTTACAACGACTGTATCTGATTTCAACAAATTGAAGAAAAAATTAGAAATTTTAATTTTTCTCATCAAAACTCACTACTACAGACTGCAGACATTTTGAGAAGAATTTTGTATCTTGAATCAGAGCGTTTTAAGAGCGTTTTTTCTTTAAATAATTACCGTTAATAACCCTGTTTGTATGACAAAATGACCGCAAAAGTTAAAATGTAATTATTTTTTGTCGGTGTTATTTTTTATTAATTTTTTTTTTTGTCAAAAAGATTTCTTTCTCTACGAATTGGATACTTTTTTGCTATACTTACTACGTATTTTGTTATACTTATTAGTATTCCATAGGCTCCAATACACTTTTTTTTTGAAATATTGAAGTGAAAACATAGTAAATATAGTAAACACACTCCTGACTATAATGTTTTTTTTAATGTGGAAGTGTATTGCCATTAGGAAAGTCAACGAGTTTTTTTTTAAATTTCATTTCTTTATTATTCTTCAATCCCAATCGATTTGTAATCCATTTAATTTGTTTAAAATGTTTCCATTCGAACTTTGTTTAATCACGTTCATCGGTTGTAGTACTTTAAATGATCGTGCCATAGAATAAATACATATGCATATATTGCACCGCGACTTTTTCTAAAAGGAGATAACTTCGTGTCGAATGAAAGAAGCGAACAGAAAAAAAAAGTATATGGTAGAATGCTTACGGTTAAACATTAAACTCTTTAGGATCAACAATAACAACAAACATGAAGAGCTAAGAAAGAAAGATAATAAAAAGAGAAAGAAAAAAAAACGTTAGAAATCAGTGCGGCAAATGCAGCAAAATAACGGCAATCAGGAACGCAATACACAGGAATATAATAAATGAATAAAAAGAGAAGAGAGTAGAGAAAAAAAGTAGCATATTAAAAAGTACCAAGTCACGACAATCGACAATCGACACAAGAACTTCTTTGGTGTAGGCATTGTAATCAATGTGCCCTTTTCTTGACTTCGATGTCTCCATTGATTTTTTTTAGAATTATATGTGAATGCTTGTAGCATCGTTTGAACGATCAATTGTTTCATTGTCAAGCCGTTGACCTGCATAAAAGAGTTATGGACGCTGAACATGTGTCGAAACATTGAACGATAATATGCAGACAGGTTTCGATTTTGACATGATATCGATTCTCTGTTGAAAATAAAACATTTTTTTTGTCAATTTACTGGCATGAATATTGTTTTTTGTTTGATTTTTTTTTTCGGTCATGCCATGCAAGTGCATAAATACATAAATGTTTAATTAAAATGTCAAAAAAACGTATCTACACCAAATGTGTCACACAGTTATATACTATAGTTTATCTAATACAACAACCAGAATGTAGCAAGAACAAAACCATATTGTGTGTGTGTCTGAACTTTTCATTTGAGAAAAAATATAATTCGCTAAACTTCAAATTTCCCGAAATATAGATTTCGGAATGTGTATATATTTGATGCGATGCATTTTAGGTGTCGTATTCGAGAGAAAAAGATATGACCAGACCAGGGAGTATCTGATGGGTGATTACTTTTTCCCAAAATGCATGTTTCGAAATATACTTCCATTTTTTATGAATTTTGAATACACATATCGATTGAACGTATCAAAAACGTGTGAATGCTTTATGGAAGGGTAACACTTCGAAACACGATTATTTTTTTGTTGTAGAGAACAAAAAAATATATGATTGACTCAAGCAAATTGATCAGAATAAACGAAAAGTGGATGCCTAATGCTGATAAAGTAGCACTTTCATACGTCCACAATTTTTTTTTTTTTTTGTATACATCAACATCAAAGTGTGATAGTCATGCAAAAGCAAAATTATGGCGTAATAAATTTATAGCTTAAAGATTCGAGCCGAGGTACATGTCATCTATCCGTTATACGTGTTTCGTTTTGCTATCGTTTAATAATCATTCGTTCGTTGACTATGTTCTGTTGTTATTGTTGTGCATATGTGATTTTGTGTATATGCGGGGATCGATCCATCGGACAAATCCAACGTCATTTAAGCGCAAAAACCTCATGCTGACATTGTTTTATTTTTTTCTCGTTCAAGTATGTATGGGTGCCGCGTTTATTTCGTAAAACAATCGATTGTCGCGAACGTTTCCTTATTTTTTTCTTCTTCTTCTTTGTCTCTGTTTTTGATAAGTTCAGTCAAATGATGCGTCTTTTGGCCCTTTCTACTTAATACAGTGCTAGAGTCGAATTGTACGGTATCGTTTGCTATACACTCATGTATTTCTAATTGACTCGAATCAAATGCAAAATTGCAACCAAAAAAAAAGACGAACGCCCTTTGATAGTCTCCATTTATCTTGAAAAAGTATTCGTACACTGTGTGTATGTATGTAAGTGCATTAGTGAGTGGTTCATTATTTATATCAGACAATAAATTTAAACTACAGATAGTACGTGTGAGTTTGGCTGTTTCTTTTTCTCTCTATCGTTGCTGTTGCTGCTTTTTATTTGTCTTCTACATTTGTTTCACAATAATCGAATTAAACAAAGCAATAACTATCAGAAACTAAACTGAATTCGACGCATTGATGAAACGAGAACAGAAAAATCAATATAGTTAGATCGGGAGACGAAGTGAATGAAAATAATGTGAGCCTTTCATAATGTACCACTCACTTGGAAAAAAACACAATTCTTTAGTGAAAAAAAAAAAAGAAATGAAAAGAAACTTAGATGTATTAAAAAACAGACAGAAACAATTCTAACTGAAGTGAACGTGAGCGATTGGGTAAACAGACTTGTACACGGGTCAGGAGATGTGAGCAACGGGGCATAAGCAAGTTAAAGATGCCGAGAAAAAGATTGAAGAACTTAAGGCACACAGATAAAAAGCAATTAGCGATTTTACAAAACTCGAAAAGAAAATCCAAACGAAGGCCTTTGTTTCCGAAAAGGAGATGGCCGAAGAATGATGGTATATAATGGTGTATAAGAGGCACAAGGCACACCAACAGTGACTGATGCAAGAGTGAATGGCAAAATAAGACAACGAACCTAATCTCTCGGTGAAACAATGAAACGTAGCTGATTTTCTGTTTAAATAGTCAATTTTTTTTTATTGTTGTTGCCATTCGTCGTCATAGTCATCATTGGCGTTGTTGTTATTTTAGCCGTTCAACTTTTTTTCCAATATGCATCGAACAAGTGAGCGCATTGCATCTTTTGCCTTATTTGTTGCCGTTTGCATTACACATACACACGAATTACTTGTTGTTAATTCATTTTCTATTTATTTCTTTTTCCTTGTTGCACGATGCGCTTTTATTTCGTTAGTCCGTTTTGTTGAACATCAGTTTTTTTTCGTTTTGCTAACGGATTACCAGTACATGTGTGTATTGGGACTGTAGAGATGCGCGAAAGGCAGAAACAATGATTCACGATTCCAGATAAAAAATTTGTTCTTGTCAGTATATGCACCATTTAAAGAAAAACATGAAAGTTACGATTTGTGCATTTTATTTTCTATTGCCTTTTTTAATGCTCCCATGAATTTTATTTTATTCCCTTTGTATCCTGATTTTCGCCTTGAACCTTCACGCATCGAAACTTTTTGGTTATTTAATACGAAGTTATTTCAAAGAAAGAGATAGAGAGAGAGAGAGAGAGAGAGAGAGAGAGAGAGAGAGAGTTTTCCGTTTTCCATTGTCGTTTTTATCATCCGTTCGTATATCAATTTCATGCATAGTTAAATTGTCCATCAGATTTAAACGGAAACAGTCATTACTTTCATTCTATCATTTTCTTTCTGTCATCAATAATATAAACAGTGTATATTAAACACTGAAATATTGGCTGCGTACTCATAAGTTTTCAACAATTAATTTTTTTCAAAAATAATGTTTTGAATTATTTAGATTGTTAATATTGAATAACAATCGTTGAATTTTATATTTATATAAATTATTAATCGATATTTGAATAGAGACACACATAGTGATCAATATTATATTTCACTCTAATTAATTTCTTTCTTCTTCTTTTTTTTCAGGATTGAAGCGAAAACAATTAATTCAACAACCGGAGGAGCTTAAAGTAGAAGGATAGATATATATGATTGAGTTTGTTGTTGATCATCTCAATACTCGTCGTGTGTGCTATTCAAAGAGATTGTATGTATGCATGAGTGTGAATGTGTTAGGTGCGTGTAAGTCTGTATGAAAGCGAGACTGTATACACGGCTTGTGAGTGTTTGAGTAGTGTATTGATAGAATTGGTGGAGTTGTTGCATTTTTTTCCATTTCTTCTTCGAGTAACGGAAAAAAGTAAAAAAAAGCCAAAACAAAAATAATATAAAGTGCTTCATCATAAATCTCAAGTGCTTGTCGTCTGCGAAGCAGTCAGTCCCCCCAAAGTAAACGAGCGATTTAAAAATGGTTTCAACACGGCAAATGTCTATAACTACCATCGGTCCTGAAACAGGTAACGAATTTCAATCTTATTTACACTGCAAATAGAAAAAAAACCGAATATTAGTAATATGATAACTATATAGCAATTTAGTACGAAAATTCTATTCTCTAGAACTGTGTGGCACTTACAAAGTAGCACTTCCAGATCCTCAAGTCGTAGCTTCCGCTCTGAAGAGTTTGACCTTGGACAGAATCATTCCGCATAAAAAACACAATAGAATCACATCACTTTCAAACTAAATCATTTCCACAAACCTGAGCCGGTAAATCAATTTGATTTTCGTGAAGATACCCAGCTCATGACATCACACCAGCCTATCTCGATATACTTTAGCAACGATTGAAAAGCATAATTGTATTGACAGTATGCTTCAATCGCTTCATTGAAATGCATCAATCAGCATACGCAACAAAGTCTTTGGATGCAGGCACATTTTTTCATCGAACACTTTTCTCATATTTTCCATTTTCTTCTGGCGTTTGTAGCAACCGGTTTCATGGTGGAATTTTGTCGATTTGAGTCGGTGGTTAGTTTCCGAATCAGCCGACCGATCAAATCGAATGCCGCCAAGTGACAGTTTCAGTGACCAAAATCGAACGCATACTCTTGATGTTAACAATTGTGCAGCACGGATTTGCGTTCCTCCTCACTTTTGTGCACAATCGTTTTGGTTCGCTCCATTAAATGACACCATTCGAGACACCATCGGTTCGAATGAAATTATCAAACTTTATGACAGCAGCACCTGGTCTTTATGGTTTCTTTCGCTCGAATGATCGTTTCTCGTCAGCATCAAATTCAACGTATTCCCTTCATAAATTTCTTGAACACTTTGATCCGTTTGCCGTTTTCGTCCTTTCTCTTCTCATTCTACTGCAACCGCTCTGGATCAATCTTCTTCACCATTTCAAATAGTTCACAATCGTCAATACAGATATGATGACGGTGAAATCTGTTATCGATCGAGGTGCATTTTATGTCGTCTCTTGATCTTCCGTTTACGCTTGATGACACGGTTTCGACTGTTATTTTTGCGTGGTTTTGGTTCTTGTTTTGGTTGCTGTTTTGACATTTCTTTCACCTCTTTTAGTTTCTTTGGCTCAAATTGACTGTTTTGTTCACGAATGTAACTGTGTTCGAATGGAAAAAAGAAAACATTATGGAAAAAACGTTGAAAATTACCATAAAAAAGAATCGTGAACGAACCTTTGTAGTCGAATGAACAAAGGTACAAATCGATGCCAAGTGAATATCATTTTGTAAAAGTACGCTTTCCCGTTGTTTATCCAATCGATTGGATGTAGATTTGAAACAATTGCGTCTAACCGATCTTGATCCGGTGTGCATGAAGAATCTTCTTTGAACAAATACTCCAGAGTATTGTGAACCTTGTTTCCATCGGAATTTATATGCAACAGGAATCGCTTCATGCGTCTGTATCCATGCATGCATATTTTTTTTGCTCATTGATGGTGCGTGTACTTGATATTTCTAGCACAGTGTTCTTATTGCTGAAAACAAGTTGTAGCCATTTGCATTTGATGCAGCAATTGAGTCACGATCCATGCTCCGAAAATAATCAATAAAGAATTTTTTATCGACTTTTTGTCGGAAAAAACGATTGATTTTGTCGTCGTTGCAATTTTGAACTAGTAATTGGAAAAATAATGTTTATTTAATCTGCCCAACTTCAAACAAAAACTTTGACATTTTTCGTAATTAATTCTTGAAATGCAAGCGATTTTACAGCTCGTAGACTACTTTTGATCGTCGGTATTTCGACAACTTTTTGCTTTTCTATTTTCTATCTGTGCTTGCTGCGGCAATTGTGGGAGCCTCTTTTTATTATGGTGACCGATGAAAATCAACTGTGAAGTCTTTCGATCTACTCCGATACTTACAGGCAAATTAAATAATAAATCCATTTCTTCAACTTATTTGGAAAGCAGTGTCGATGTGCAGAAAATTCGATTTCCAGCATACAATTGACTGCTTGTACTCAAATTTGGCAAGCAACCAAAAATATGCTGGCCAACTGCATTTCATGTGTGCGGAGAAATATCATAATGACAGTACAAACCACAAAATATTTTCAAACTTTGAATTCAATGCACAGATATTCTATATAAACAGAGATTTTTAATGTGACACTACATTCTGTTCTTTCCAAATTTTATCATCAATTTAAATCAATTGTTTGCTGGTGGTGAACACTTCAAAAACCACAAACCACACACAACTTTTGTCAATTTTCTTTTGCCTTTGAATATACACTGATATTTTACAAAAATGTGAAGCAATTATTTTAAGAAAAAAACAACAAAATGGATCGATTTATTAGATTTTCTTATGTTTCAACAGCAAAAACAAAACCTCACAATTTGAATCAAACACAATAAAAATAACAATGCTGGCTGTATTCACAAATATGCATTTTAATTTGAAATCAGACACACAGTTTTTTTTAATACCGGCACCATCTTAAACACAAGCAAATTAAATCTCACAAAATATTTGTCACACCATTTGTGTGCTTTGTAAAGTGTCAAAAACCGCATGCGTTCCAAATTATAGACACCATTGCATACAACTTGAATAAATCTACTTTTTGTCAATGTTTGTCGATGAACGAATGACGATTCTCACGATTTTCAAAACAAAACAGTGATGTTTATTATATTTGCGAGAATCGATTTCGGTGTTGCAACACAATGCTCTCTGTTTATGACTTATTGCCCGCTGTTCCAAATTCATTTACATTGTTCACTGTTAAAACGGCGCGAAATGATAGATAACAAACGATAAAGACACAAAAAAGCATTTATAGAAAATGAACTTTGATGATAAAATGCTTTAAATTTCTTATTGAAAGATATATGTTGAGCGGAAAGCATTAGATCATTAAAAAAAAAACAAAAAAACACAATTTAATTGACATTCATTTGATTTTTATTTGAATTAATGTTTGAATATTTCAGCTGAAATCAATTGGTATTACATAGTCTAGAATATAAATTCTATATACTTCGTACTAAATTGTTATAAATGTTCATTTTATATTTTTCTCATTCTCTCGATTAAATGGTGTGCGTTATCAATTGCCTGTTTTGTTTACAATCTTGACTTTTCAAGTCGCAATACTTGCATATTAAAAAAACCGTTCATAAAAGCTTCTTTTTACATCTTTTTGGGGTATGAGTGAACGATTGAATTAACGATAACTAAATAGCAACGAGGAAGAAGAGAAAAAAAAGAAACAGGAAAAAAACCATCAATATTCAAGATATCAATTTATGCTCATTTCATTTGCTTTTTTTTCGCACATTTTTTTTGCCTTTGCTGAAACACTAGGATCGTCGGGAGTGAATACACACAACGGATCGAGTCGAATGACGTCTAATTCACTCAGTCACCAAAGCACCAATAACTCAACATCACGTCAACAACAATCGAACACCAACTCGGCTAATATCGATTCAACTCACTCCAATACTGATGCTATTGTTCCGGCATACCAAATACAACTAACAGATTTGCCGTTGGAGATTTTTGAGCGAATCTTCCAATACACCGGCTACAAGGAAGTGTCGAACATGCGATTGGTAAGGAAAATATAAGCGAAATAAAAAAAGTACAAAATTAGATCACTTTGCATACACGCACGTTATCGCTAACATTCAATTTATATTGAATCAAAATGTTCGAATGTATTTCAATGTGCATTCTTTTTTTTATCAGTCGTTTGTATGGTTTTTTTTTCTATTTATTCTTTATGCAGGTTTCAACTCATACAAATCAAATTTGTAAGACAATTTTAAATTCAACATTCACAAAACTGCAAACACAATTGATAAGACGTTTTGAAAATATAAAAAAAATCATGCCCAGAAGGTAAGTGGCAGAGATTTCAACATAAATCAATGTACGATGTACACTGTACATTGTACAATATAACGATAAATAGAATTGTGTTCTGATTTGATCACAAAAGGCAATGTACGGCTTTTGTGGCTGCAAACTAACGGAGCGATTCAAATTGTGAAATGATTCTATTGTTTAATTTTCATTTAATTATGTTGATGTGAAGTCGAAAATGACGATTTGTTGTATACCATACTCGCATGAAAGAAAAAGAAATAAATAAATAAAAGAACTAAAAATAATAACACATTGTTTTGTCTATCCAAAACACTATAGAGAATCAGCTCGGCGAGCGCATCCATTGTACTACGAATGTGATATCATTGAGACATGCTGTATGCGTTTATCATTGTTGCAAATGACATTTGGTCGGTACATTGAGCACAAACATATATGCTTCTTTCCGGGCGCAGTACGTACTTTATTTTTCTATCTCTCTCTCTCTTTCTATCTTCTTTCTATTTCATATGTAAAATCTGTGTCTTTGTTTCGCTATAAATTTCTGTGTATTTTTTTTATTTTATAAAAAATAATTTAATTTTTTAATTGTTTTTTTTTTTGTGTCATCAAAACCAATTCATTTACAGTTTCTTGATGAAGTTTACAACGTATTGAATGATATCCGAACCACACCAAATTTAGGTCGTCCATTTAAAGTAACCGAAGAGTTGATAGATCTATCAACGATGGCTATGGAATATTTTAAAGATCATTTGGAGCCATCAATGCCACAATTTTTTGGCAAAAGTTCGACTGCAACACGTAAGATTATCACTTTTCATGTATAATTATATATAACCATTGAGCTACATTACAATTACAATTATTATTCAATAAAGAATTAGCTAAGTGCAATTAAAAATTAATTATGAGCAATTTAGCATTAGCTTTTATTATTGACAGCAGTTTAATAGAAAGGCTCGATTTAAAATGACTTTATTTATGATGGCGATGAATGATTGAATGATTCATTTGAACAGGTGCAGCATCAAAAAATTGTTTTGTATTTGACACATCATCAACATCATCAGCAAATTCAGTGTCCATATCAACAAGATCGAGCCAATCTAGTTCGATGCCATCACCACCCCAAAGTAATATGGTTTTGCGCAAAGGCATACGAAAAATTAAACAAGGAATGAAAAAGTAAGTAATTCCTTCTAAACGTATGAACCATTTTTAAAATAAGAATGCCGGAAAGTAAATTCAATTTTTCAGTAACAATCATTTATTTTCAAATAAAATGAAATAAAAATTTATCTGTTTTTTTCTTCTTCGTTAGATACAATAATCAATTGTCTGTTCTGCGCACCGATTTACGTTTCTGCAAGCGAAAATCAACGGATCAAGCAAAGCAAATCACCGAATTACAAAATATGTTGGCCGAACAGCAAAAGCAAACGCTCGAATACTTAAATCGGTTGGATGAAAATGATAAAAAAAGTGAAGAAATGTCATCAAAAATCTCGACATTGTTACAAGAATTGAATAAGTGTAAAAATGAATTGCATTATTATCGGTCAAAAAGTCCAGCCACCCCGATCTGCAATAATTGTGGTCAAACCACTAATTTAACCATACCACCGGGAAATTTGTTAGCATTAATGAAAAATAGTAATATCAATAGTAGCCGTGATGAGATAATCAATGTCATAGGTAAATGTAGTAATTTTGAATCGGAATCGAAAGTACAAAGCCATGAGTCAAGCATCTCAGAAGATCTCACAGTTGGAGCAGCAGCGACAGCAGCAACAATGCCCAAAACAAATACAATCAATTCAATGATGTTAATGCACTCTGATGACAATAAGTATGCAACGATTGCATTGGACGATTCAAAAACCATATCGTCCATGGGTTTATCGATACCAGCCGAAACAACATCGGAACCGATAAGTCCAACGATTAATCCAATGTCATCATCGTCAAGTGCTGGTGTAACAAATATCACAACGCCAATCAATTGCAATGGTTATATCGATAGTCTCGAAAAGCGATTGAAATTGGCACGGCACAAGGCCAATCAAAATATGAACGAATGGCGATGTTCGTCTTATGATAAAACGAATTTTATCGAAAATAGTTTAGCATGTGATTCGACACAGACGACAATAACAACATCATCATCGTTGATTGCACAATCATTGCCCACAGCACCAGCCTCAGGAGCACCATCAATTGAACAACAACAACAACAACCAACTAAACAAAAACCAATCAACGGCAGCAACAACAGCGTAACCGTGTTACGATTTTATGGCAAACGTAAATTGGATGATAGCACAACACTTCAATCAACCAATGATGCGATACTGAATATGCCCGGCAGCGGCGGCGATGGAATGGACAATCCAATGGCAATTTGCAAATCCAATGCTATGGCCACCAATAATCTTGCCAATTCTAATTTAAGTGATAACTATAATAAGAAAGCACGAAGAGTACAAAATAAAACACGCAATAAGTAAACAAAAAAAAATATAAAATAAAATTTAAATACGGATTTGTGACTGCGCGTACACAATACTTACACAATTTATTCACAATAAATGAAGAATTGAAGAAAAACAAAGAGATCAAGAGTTTTCGAAAAAGATGAAAATTTATATATGAAAAAGAAAAAAAATGATATGCTAATGAGAATGTGAACAAAAACAAACGATATTTAAATGAAGCCATTGTCAACATTGAGCTAAATAACAAATTTTATCATATGATGTGACATCAAGAAAAGAAAATTAGAATTCAACTATTCGTATAGTTCTATCATACAAAGCGACAATTAACAATTATGTCTATTGAACTAAATATTTGAAATATAATTTAATTCATCCCGTTATTATTCTTCTTTTTTTGTTGTTTTAATTTTATTTCAAAGCAAATCAAACCCACACCGCTGAACCTCAATCGTTCGGTGAAACGAGTCAATTCAAACTCAAACTGTACGTGCATAATTCAAATGAAAATCATTTGGGAGAGATATTGTTTCTCGTCAGTAAATATTCGGTTTCGATTGTGTCGTATCACTTCTTGTCAATAATCATTCCACACAATCACCAAATCCCTTTAAATTGTCTTTCACTCTGTCTCTGACCGACAAAAGAAAATAGACAAACATGAACTACTCATAATATTAGAGCATTAGACATTTGTGTAGCGAGATTTTTTCAAGAAATTTAAATATATATTGCAAGAAGATATGAATCTGTTAAGCATTTTTCAAACTATCTATATTCGTACTTTTGTAGTGATCATTTTTTTGCCTGTACGTTTTGGCTTTTGCTGTTTAGAGATGAAAAATAAAACAAAGCAAGTAATTAAACAACAAATAAACAATATAACAATATATTTTGAGCTGTGCACATTCAAGTAATCATGTTTCGAATCCCAAATGATAATTTTGCACTCTTAATCATTTATCTTTATCTCTTTCTCTCTTTGAATCCTTATATTTTGCCATTACTTTTTTTATTTGGTTGTTCGTCTGTTTTTTTGAAAATTTTAAAAATACACATACACACTCACATACTAGCGGAAGAAGAAAATGATGATGAAATGAAATATAACTAACAAAACACATAGGTTTCTAAAGAATTTTATATTTATTTCTCATTTCATTTTATCTCGTGGTTTTAGAGAAATGACACCAATATCCGTAGGCCTTTCACACCAAATTGCGGTTTTTATTTATCAAAATTACAAAGTCACTGTATTTTTATAGAAAACTAAGAAACAATTGTTAACGTTAATACATCCATTGCCAGGAATGTTCACGGTAGCATTTGGGGGCAGCATTTGATTGTAATTTTAATCATTTTTATGGTTGTCATAGCGTAAAATTTTGGCGTGGTAACAGTAAGAATATATGAACAAAAAAAAAGAAATGACCACTATTTGCATCCATTCGAGATGGAAACTATTTTTAAAAACCTCTACTCACCTATGGGTACAATAAACGTAGTCGCGGTCGTCATCTGCAGCATTGCCATGATTTTGTCTCGGTAGTTGCGGATTATTCGTTCCAAACCATATAAAACCAATGTATGTACATAATACGCTTGGATGCGACTATATCTCGATACTAAACACTTTTCAGTTGATGTAGAACTCTTCAATGGGACTCTGATATGAATTTTCCCATCATCAACCATTTGTTGGTGTCTAGGTTGGTGCCATCGATTGCATTTCCTCGTGATAACTACTTTTCCCAACTGCCAATTTGAATTGATTGGAATTTCATTTTGGGTGAATTTTCATTTCTGGCCTCATCACCTTCACACTGATATGTTCAATGTAGCAATGCTACATCAGCACATATAATTTTAACGTCTCTTGGACGATGGATAGGAATAACAATAAGTTTCAACTTTGTGTTTCTCGATTCCATATTTCGCCCGAACCGCTAATTGTGATATTTTCCTGACATTTACAAACGAAAAATGATATAAACAAACATACTTCGTTATCGGTTTCATTGTGCTTACATACCATACATATAAATATATATATACGAATACCCGTCTCAATTTCTAGCATAAATGTAATAATTTTCGTACAACTTTTTGATTCTATCGTTACCGATGATTCCTCTGAATTCAGTTCTGGTGCAAAAATACACAATGATATCGTCAGACTATCGTCGTTACAAGAGAAAACACAAATACCATCATTCCCGAGATTCAAAATCTTTGGCATGTCGAATGCAAATTGTTGAATTGATATTGTATATAGTAATGTTCCATCTTCAACGCTTCCATTTTCTTTTGCTGATAAAATTGGTGAGTGTCGATTCGTAAATCTATGCACCAGTGCAAAATGATAGCGTTGTTGTTTGGATGTCGTCGGTCATCTGCATCAAAGCCTCCATTCATTTCTCAGCTCATATTAGTCGTGGTGATCTTAGGTTTAACGCTGGGTATTGATGAATATTATGATTGATTGAAATCATTGATGATACATGATCGTTTCTTGGCGTGCTGTCATTGCTCATCACCACGAAAATGTTTAACCAAATAAATTCGAATCAAATGTGAAACTAATATCACCGAAAAATTCAATATTGATAAAGTAAAAACAATCGAATGCAATTGCCTGAATAGTGTTGGTCGTTCATAGAAACGTGTCACAATAATATCACCGTTTCTTCATTTTTCACAAATAATAGCGGCTATTAATTCGATTCTAAACAATCAAAATAATCGTTCGTTTCGTTGCGATTATGTAAACAGATATTGTATATTTCAAACGGTTCGATGCGATATGATAACGAGTGACAGCGGGCAAACTATGAATTGGTATTGGAACATTTATTATAGAAAAAAAAAATAATTAAAAGTCACTATATTTTTATATTAAATTTATACGATGCGAAAAGAAGATGTGAAAAAAAAAACAATGTCGCATCAGGTGACCACTTGAATGCGTTTCAAAAATTAGCAAGAAATAAAACAAAAATGAAGAGAGTATAACGAGAAGCATTTACGATACTGACTCGACGTTTCGACCACCAACCACCACCACCACCACATTCACAATCACCACCAACAATAATAGCACATTTTAGAGAAGATCGAAGAAGCGAGAGACGAGAAACGAAATCAAGAATCAAATAATAAACAACAACAAAATCTAAAATATATCTGAGATAGAGTGAATGCATATTTTCATAATTATATTTAGATGAAAACAAAATAATTAAAACGTACTAAAAAAAAACACACATATTAATGATAATCAGTGAGATTTTTCTCTTTCTCTTATTCGCTGTAACTAGATAGATGTTTGTATGCAGGCACATTTCTTCAAACAATTTTTTTCCCCCGAAGTCACCACCTCTCTCACAAAATTCACATCATCATCGTTCCTTGCCTTCATTCTCAACTTTTCTCTGCCAAAACGAAACGTTAGAAGGGAAGAAAAGAACACAAAAAATATGTGACCGAAACTGAATTTTTTTTTTTAAACTGAAAAAATGTGTGTGTGGTTTTTTATTCAACATATAAAAAATCTAACTTTTTTGGCAATCGCAATGGCAATCGTAGCATAATTGTTACAATTTTGGTTTCCTTTTCATTTGATTTTGAATAGAATTAAGTTCAAATTGATCTTAAACGTGAGATTAACAAGAATAATAAAAATGAATGTACATTGTGAATTACACATTTAACTCATCAGGAAAAAAAAATATTAATCCAGAATCTAATCCTTTCGAGCGATGGTTTATTATAGGCAATCATTTAAAATAAAAGAAATCATATAAACTGATTTTTCTTCGATTTCTTTTTCAACTCGCCCATATCGTGAGTAACAAATTGTTGAATGAAAAGCCAATTCAGTCATTTTGACAGTAGCCAAAAAGAGAATACTGATAAAATACATCGCATTTTTCGTACGATCCTCCTCCTCCTCCTAATTTCACACACACACACCTGATGAGTCTCCGAAAGTATAGCTTTATTTTACAAAATGCAAACATTTTGCTATCGAGCAGCTGTTGTGAAAATATGAGAAATTTTTTTCAGGGAATATTTATTAGATGACATCCAATTAAAACAACAAAATCATATTGATAATTTATGATGAAGCAACAAGAATTAAAAAAAAAATCATGAACTCATTCACACCTAATCAAAAAGTAAAAAATAAAATACGAAATTTAAGCTATAACAGTGAGTAAATCTTCAGCATCAATAATCGATGGGAAAAAAATTAATTAAAAATAACGATCGAATTTTAAACAAAAGTCAAATTCTTAACACGGTACAGACAGTTTGCAAAAACTTGATAATGAATAATAACAAAATAACAGAGAAACGAACGAATGTAATAAAAAATCAATTGATCATTTTAAACAAATATTTTTAAATAGAGTGAGAGATCGAAGTAGTAGTAGTAGAATTCATTTAAAATACACGTTTTACTGATTAAAAAAAAAAACCAACAACAATATACAATTATCAATTTGTGCTATTCCTCGTTGTCCGATTTTAATTCAGCAATTTTAAAGATCAATCAAATTCAAACACAAATTTATGTATATTCATTTTTCATGCACACAACAAACATTTAAACGAACAAGATACATATTAAATAATTCGATGTGTCACACACACACAGCTTTCTATTTATGTATTGTTTCAATCGAGATTTAGAGAAGAAGAACAATCTTTTAATAATTTAAAAAGAAAAATGATTGAAGAAATGGGGGAAAAAAGGTGAATCGTTTTAATTTGAGAAACATATAATAAAAGAAAATATCTAAAATGCACAATACAATATTTATTAACTTAGATTGTATTTCAAAATTGA
This sequence comes from Contarinia nasturtii, assembly GCF_009176525.2. Lineage (NCBI taxonomy): Eukaryota > Metazoa > Arthropoda > Insecta > Diptera > Cecidomyiidae > Contarinia > Contarinia nasturtii. The sequence goes on from NW_022197544.1 coordinate 3,630,488, forward strand.
TTTGCATTATTTTTCTCTCTTCAATTTGATTTTAAATAAAAGAAAATGAAGCAACACAAAAATGAGAATATTTAGAAACAGCATTTATTACACTATGTGACACATTAATACTTTTATGAATAATTAAACCGAGCCAAACAATTTTTTCCCTCTTTTTCTGTCAATTTGCCTCTCTCATTTAAAATGATTGCCGTGCTAAATATTGCAATATCAACTAAGCGATGGAATAAGAACTGACACGATTTATAATTTGATATTTTCTTGCGAATGTTTAAAAAAAAATAGTTGGAGTCGTCAAAATGAAAACGATATAAACGAATGCCTTAAGACCTTAATAGAGTAAGGAAAATTACATTGATTTCTATGTTCTCTCGATAATTTTCTTCATAATATGTTTACTTAATTTCGACGTGTGTCAATTTGATCAATAATTGAAATGTGTTACAGTCAATATCACAACAACACAATACAACATGCTTTGTTTGCATAATGTTTGTCTTTTTGTTTTGAATATGTGTAAAAGAAAACAAGAGTTGTATGCAAATCGGCGTCATTCATTTTCGAATTGAAAGAAGAAGAGGAATATGATGATGAAAAAAATGAATGGCCTGGTGCATCCGTAGTATTCATCTAGAGCAGAAACAATAAATGACAAATTCTAACTTATTCAAATGGATGAACAGCACACCTATAGCGTGCATGTCCATTGTAGTGATTGGCAAAAAAAAAGAGTTTAAAAAAGAAAGAGATAAAAACAAAAAAAAAAAAGAATGCCCAAAACAAACAAAAAAAAAGAAAAGTAACGAAAATAAATAACATTTTTTTCTTGAATCAAATCCCGAGTCTTTTTCTTTGCTGTGTTGTCCATGTGTTGTTTATATTTCAGTCAAAAACTGGACGATTATATGAGTGCTTCAACTGAACAATCAGCGGGTGAACCGAGAAATTCTCTTAACAATTCGTTTACGGCGTGCGATTGATGTTGCTGCAGAAAATGATTGGCATCTTTCACGATTTCGACACGAATTTTCGGATACCTTTTGGCTGTTAACGCAATTGCATCCATTGAAATATATCGTTCATATTCACCCAATACGAACATTCCATCTGTACCGTCTAATTCATCCGATTTTTGTACTTTTGACGCGCCACCAAAGTTTGCACGATAGTAATTTATGCCAGCCGATAATGTGCCTAGAAATACATCATAATAAAATCTTGTTTAATAAAATTATTTAATTTAAATTCGAGAAATCAAAATTAATATTTTGTGATGTCAGGTGTCTGCTGGTTTCTATGCGGAAAATGCGTAAGTATGTGCTTTGTTTTTGTACACACAATTACTTACCCGGTTTGGAGAAGGTGTATTTGTAAGCCTCCAAATCATCGGCATTGAAAAATTCATTAAATACAGCCGCAAATCCAGCAAAGTCATCGGATGACAACATTAGCTCGGGCAAAATTGGCATTTGAAAGAGTAATATGTACCTATATAAGAGCAGTCAAAACATTATTCGAGCGCGTTAAGGTATGCCATTTGATTTAACATACCATGATTTTTTAAATTGATCCAACGATGAATTGAACAATTTCTTGAAAACTTGAGAAGACGGGGCACCCATCATCACGTACTTGTATATCATTTGCTTGTTTTGACTTGAAGAAATGCAGAAAATCATAATTTATCTACTTCGAGTGGTCGAGAATAAAAGGGGGAAACAATGTCTTTATTAACTTCTTGATTGGCAGATAATTGAGCAGTGTCTTTCAACGTTTTGATGGGGTCTTCAACGTTTTTGACAACACTTGTCAGCTATCTCTTATCAGAAATAAGTCTTAAAACTTGGTTTCGTCCAATCTCACTTTTATTCTCAGCACAACATAAGACAAAAAAAATGTGTTTAAAAAGTCTTACGCAACAAACTCCCAGCCAACTAACGCGCCCCAGTCATGAGCAACTAAAATGAACTTCTTTCGATCTGAAACAATGGAAATTATTCATTAAAAATTATAAAACATTTTCGTATTATTACAATACACCATATCGAGCTTAATGACTTCCGGTTTTTATTTCTAATAAATGACGATGATTTGCTTTAATTTTGGTTTCACTTGGAAAATTTCCAATATTGGATCCATGAATTGACACAATTAAATGTCAGATCAATTTTTAGTAACTGATTAGTGTTTGGGAGATTCCCTAGATCAATTTTTTTTCATTCATTATTATATTTGTGTTACGCTCTAATACGCATTTATTTAATCATAAATTTTAAAATAAATTCTAAATGAAATTCGATTGGTCTAAAATAAATTTGTTCATACAATTCGTGAATAATTGCTTACGCATTTAGGGAAGAAAATAAACTATAATTTCTGGTGGAAAAGTAATTTGATTATATTTGTGATTCAACTGGCCTCCCGAGTGGAAAAAAAGTGACTAAGTTACTATTGACTGTAAGTGACAATAGTTAGCTATATTCATGAATTTTAAAATTTTGTATGGAAAACAATCGACTATAGTTACTCAGTCAGTCAGGCGATTATTTTGGGACGTTTCGACTATCGGGTGACTATGATTATTGTCAACTATAGTTAGCTGTTGCAGTTAACCATAGCTTACTTTAATTGATTGAAGTTAACTAAATTTAACTAAGGTTGCTTGTTTCTACAGTCAATAGTCAGTCAGTTTGTCCCAAAATAGTCAGTCACTTTTTTTGTACACGGGCTAGATCAATGTTGATGATTGTTAGAAAATACAAAGTTTATGGCCGGAACTTTGTTGAATTCATATGATCAATGTTCGTTCTTTAAATAGCTTTTTGCGAAGTTAAATATCATCACAATTTGCGTGATTTTCAATAAAATGAACTTACTCAGATATTCGATTAATGCACGTAAATCATCAACCATGTATTGGATTTCGTAATTTTGCTGATCACTCGGCCGTTCGGAGAGATTGTAGCCTCGCATATCAATTGCTACAACCCTAAAACGATCGAATAAATAAAGTAAATAATAACGATTTTTATTGCCATATCAGATATTTTATTGAATAGAAAATAAAAACAAAAAAACAAACCAATAATCCTTGGAGAATTCAACAATTTGATGTCGCCAACAGTACCTGATCAAATGGATAAACATTTTTAAATTCATTACTAATCACACACGCAATTCCTACACTGCAATCGCATACCAAAATTCTGGAAAACCATGTACAAAAACCATCAACGGCTTGGTTCGATCTCCGCTTTCAACGTAGTGTAAACGAATTCCCTGTACGTGTAATTTAGGCAAACAGTAATAAAAAAAATCAAATTTTTTACGAAGCTAATCGTAAATGTAAATTACAAATGATTTGAATTAAAATGACTTACATTAACTGTGGCAAATTTATGAACGCCATATTTGGGATCAGTCAAAGCGGCCGGTGCATTGGGACGATCTTTTGGTTTCCATGGTTGCGATGAAAACTTTGTAATATATAACACACATAGCCTAAGGACGATCACAATACTGTAGACACTACAAAATGTCCAAAGTATTACACTACGAATGAGTTCAAACATTTTGCCTTAAAAAAACAATCTATTCCACTCAATTTAGTTGATTTTCAATCAAAATGTGCGTATTTGACAAAAGTATATTGTACGGTACGCACACAAAATGTTTCTTTTTCAAAACGAATTGAGAAGAATCGAAAATATTCCAGTTATTTGACAGAGAGATGACTTTGTGTGCTGTTAAATGTACAAATGCCAATTACATACTATCTACGTCTACTAAATTGAAGCGAGTTGATTTCATATATATATGTATGCTTACAAGAGTCGGTTTCTGTTATACAAGTATACGATGTGCCGTGCGTACATACGTACCAAGTACACCTAATACGTACTGTTGCTGGTGTTTGTTGTATGCTGCTCTTTGTTGCGAATCGAAGCAAAATCATGCACTTAAATGATGTGGTTAGAATAAAATCCCGACTCAAAATAAATATGCGGCCATCGTATCTGAACTGCAATGCTGTATAGGCGCTACAAATATCTAGGGCTACTCAGACAGCAAAAAACCATCACTGATTTTTTTTTCAAGGCAATTGTACATTTATGAAAGACGATGCGTTCCAATTTTTTGATTTTTATTTCAAGTTGGGTATTTATTCTAGCTCATTCAAATATTCTGTCTATGTTCATATATTCTTATCAATATTTTGATAAATTCACAATTTCGATTTGAAATCATGATAAGCGAGACAAATAAAAATAAAATAAAATTTGATTGGGACACATCGCACAACACATCGCATACGTTTTATATTTTATTTTCACAGAATGAATGTGTAAAATGCACGCTTGACTTGGTAAATGTTTTTCAATTTGAATTTCAATTGAAAAAATTGTTTACTTACATTAAAAAAAAAAACAATAAAGATAAAGGTAAAAGAATAAAAACTGTCTGGAAATGTTAGATATGGAGTAAATTTTTTTTTCTCGTAAAAGAATAAATTCTCCTTTTTTCTCATCAAATATTCAACAACAGAAACTATGATAGAAAGTTATGAAGAATCTGGATTTCTTCAATGGAAACTTCAATACACGCTCAATTTGATCTGTATTGATGTAAGCTTGTCCACGCTTTGAATTCAAGTGGTCAGTTTAGATGCTGTGTTTGATCTCATTATTTATGTGTCCAAAAGGATATAATATATCATGAATGGAATTCACAATGGGTTATCTAATCAAATATGGAATGAAAAAAGCAAAAAGGTAAGTGATCGATTCCATGTACTTTCAATGAAATGGCAGGCTGATCAATTTGTTTGAATAAAAGTGCAAACGCTCCAATAAAAATCATTCGTTCATAAAATGATTGGGTCGAAGGAAGTAAGCGAACCAAGTAAAAATAATAATAATGAAGTTTACGATTTATTGTGAAACTTTTGTTCCACCATTTTAATTGTGTTTCGTTTCAGATGTCGAGGACATGACTTATTTACAGAAATGTGATACAAAATTTATGTTCATAAGTGTGATTTTGGTTTTGATTTTTACAATGAATGGAGTTTTATTTGGTTTATACTTAACTCTGACAACACAGAGCCACCAAGCAATCCGTTAACTGTAATTTCTCGATCTGATTGGATAGCTGCACCGCCTAGACGTGAGTTGACACCACTTGATTTGTCCGTAACACATATTATAATCACACAAACGGCCACTGAAAACTGTACGACACAGGTATTTATACCATAGAATGAACTTTTCCTCATAATTTCCAAACGAATATTTTCTGTTTTGCAGACATCATGCATCGATCGTGTTAAATCGACTTCAAAAATTGGACATGGAGTTACGACAATGGGATGACATTGGATACAATTTCCTAATTGGTGGAGATGGTTCCGTTTATGTGGGCCGTGGATGGGATGTTTTAGACGAAGACACAAAAAGTGATGGTTTAAATGGCATTCGCATTGCATTCATTGGAAACTTTGATAAAATCAGGCCGTCAAAATCACAACTATATGCAGCACAGAAATTTATCGAAGTAGGAGTAAAATTGAAAGAATTTACACTCGATTATAGTCTTTACGGTCGTCATCAACTAATACCTTAAGTTTAAGTCAAGTGTTACATGATATATAAATTACTTACCAAAAATATAGTAGATGACCAAGTAAATGTTTTTTTTTTCTCGATAAATAAAGCTAGTAGTGAACACCGCTTGTAAACTGGTATCATTTTGACTGATTTATGTAATCCTGTTCATTTTACATATGTAGAAAAAAAAGTTTGAGTAATTTTGAAGGTTTGAGATATTCAAATCTTCGTTCAATTATGCTCAATGGAATGAATCATACTTGTGGTTAAAACATCGACTATACTCCGCATAGCATATCCAATGCAATTGGATGGTTGTATAGTGTCGCCATCATTCGTACATTAAAGCAATTATTAGTTAAATCACACAAATTTAAACGAAAACAGAAACAACATCATTCACGCGAAAATTGCTCGTTTGCGAAACACTTTCTTTCTTCTCTGAATCTTTGTTTCAAAACTTTGTTCAGCTTGTTTGTAACAATTTCACAGCAAGATGATGTCAACATATAACCATCAACGACCGTTGCCCTTATGTGTCTTTCTCGCTGTTTATGGTAAATGGTTGTGGCCAATGATTATATCTATAAAATTGAGGACAAGCGTTTTCATACGAATTCTGTATGACGCTGACGACTGAAATCGCTTTGATACTTTCGTTAGCGTGTTGATGACGATGTTGATAGTGCATTGATGCCAGATATCATCATCCTCTCCCTCCTTCTGTGCAATTTTTTTCTTGTGCTTTTTTCTTTCTCTATCTATCTCTACTTCACATCGTTCTTGGTTTTCTAAAGAGTGTAAATCAGAGACAGAGATAGAGTGAAAGAGATAGCGTGAGAGAGCGAGTGTGTGTGTGTTCGTGTAAAAAACTCGAGCATTTTCTTCATAAGAGATTCGCAACACGTCTCCTCTATAAAACGTGTGTAGAATGATTGAAACAAACTATAAACACGTAGAGCTAAAAAAAGCCACATTCTACCATTTATCGCAACGTATACCCCAAGAATGAAGTGTGTATTATTTGGAACAACTTTTATTTTCTCTTTGTATTGTAAGTCGTCATTGGAAATTGTTGGTTAATATGTCACTTAATGTGTCACGATAAAAAAAACAACACGAACAAGAATATATGAAAGACACACCACCGCATCACCAATATTTAAGGTGTACATAATAATGGATACAAATCGAATTGTCGATTTGATGTTCACTTTGTATTTTTAAATCGGGTAAAATTTGCAGTATGTGATTGTTGCACACAAGCATACCAACACCATTGTATACAAGCCCACGTTGATGATATCATGCAACATGGAAATATGAGGCTCATTTTCACGTTGTTTACCATTACAACATTCCCTCTCTCGATTTTATTTTTCTTTTCAACAAAGTCATTGTTCGAAGCTCTCTTGATACTCGAAATGAGGTGTGATGTGTATGTGCATGTTTTTTCTGGATATGATTCAACACAAACAGTTAATGAGAGAGCAACAGAGAGAGAGAGAGAGAGAGAGAGAAATTACGTACATGAAACGACCCATTGAACTTGACTGAACAAAATCATTGAATCGTTCATTTTCTGTAATTTGGTTCGCTTGATTTTCTCTCCACATCTGTCCGTGCAATAAAAAAACACGTCAATTTTAAAGCATGATTGCAACCATAAAATTATTTTATGTGCTCGTTTCTGTCGGCAAATTCTCATGTTAATTGCACTAGTACCCTTGCCTCTCTACTTTCTTACTCTATCTATCAATCAATCACTGTCTATATCTCTCTTTTTCTCACCTACACGACTTTCTGACTCAATGACAAAACTTTCACAGTCGAAACCGGGCAGTGATGTTGTTTTTTTTCCTCGTATTTTGACATAAATTGCAATGGGTTAATTTCTTAGTGCAGAACATAGCAAACAAAACTGGTTTTGCCTTGAAGCGAACATTTTTGAGAGAGATTAATTAGAACAATTTAAATTCATAACCATTAGATTCTATGGTACCGCACGCATTACAATAACTTTGACTAATAATCAAAGTGCGCTTCATAAAACAGCTTGACTTCAAATTTTCAATGCCAATGCAGTTGATGCGGACACTTGTGTTCAACAGCAACCACATCAAGTGCACATTACGCTACCGAACAAACATTTTAACTGTCAGAAAAGAAATTTTTATTCGACAGACCGAGACTGGAGAAGAGAAAAAAGCGGGAGTGAGAAAACGAAAAAAAATGCAACAATAAAAATTATACGGCATAAAAATTGTAATTAAATTGTTAAAATAATCTGATTTTAATATTTGATTTTATGCCGTGAAAGTGAATGTGAATGGTATCTATGTATTTTATTCAGTGTGTATTTGTGTTGCAAATGAAATTTGGTTGAATCAGTATTAACGAAGTGCCAAAAATCCACACAGATTTAACCTGGATTTAACCGTTTTCGTAATTGGGGTTTTGTTGGTTGTGAAACAAAGTGGTATAAACAGAGTGCGTGAGAGATTTTTTTGTTGTTGTAATAATATGGCATTTGTTGATTAATGTGGAATATTAAAAAAGAGAAATGACGTTACAATGGATAATAAAAGGAAAAACAACACATTAGATTTGTTTTTCGGCTACTTACAAAATGTTGATTTTTAACCTTTGTGCACATAATCCTTCTCTACGTATCCTTGTCTTTGGCATAAATGAATGGTGGCTGAATAAAAGATGTGTTGATTGAATTATGTTAGTCGCCGTTGGCATAATCATCGCCTCTTTCCTAGTTCGCATTCATTTTGGGTTCACTCGGTTCAATTTTTGATCAAAAACTCTTTTGAACCAGCACAAAAAAAAACACACACACACAAACACAACAACTCTATGATTTGGTCTAATCTATATCGCTAATTTGGCATTTCTCTTTACAAAAATTGCGCGCATCATCGCTATCGCAGCCGACAACAACTAAAAAAATTCCGTGCCACATACTAAAATTGAATACCGTACTGTCGACGAGTGTGAATATTTTATGTTCCGATGAAAACGAAAATGAATAATTTAGAAATGAAGCATTGCAGAGACGACAAGGAAAAAAAGGCCTTAAATTGAATAACTTTGACATTTTCTTGATGATGTATATATTATTTCAACGTCATTTCTCTTGGCTGTAGAAAAATATATCATCGTTACCTTAAGGTAGCACCATCATCATCATGCACATTACATTCATTTAACATATCCGTCATACGCCTTTCATCTTAATTAGTGTCTGCATATTAAATAAATGTGATCTTTATTTTGACAACAGACAAAAATGTTATCGGATGGGTATTTTCATGGTAAAACTTCTATAACCTCCTAACTGAGTGGGTCGGCTTGATTGCCAACCATCTGAACATGGTGTTGATGACAAATCAACACGATACGACAAAAATGAATGAAAATTAAGACAGCTCATATACAGGATCTTTTCCTCATTGAAAACTACGTCATTTCATATCTCGTCGGCTCCCCCCCACATGTCGCTTTGTTATCACTCGTCTACGATGCATCATTTCAAAAAGCTTTATCGCATGATATATATACTCTTGCTCTTCTCTAAATTCACCAAATATGAATGACAAACATATGAACTTGCTACACTTTGAAATCGTACTATGGAATAAACGAAACGAATGTTGCTTTTAAAATACACACAATTCTATGGGAAATCATTGAAACTGAGTATAAAATGAAGAATGCAAGAGCCAAGCACATCAAACATACACTTCGTCACTTTTATTCGGCCTGAATCTCTCTCACTCACAGTTTGTCAGATAATATGTATGCATATTTTATAGCGGTAAATTAAACTTATTATTTGTTGTAGCATTTCCACTTTCAAATGGGAGGCAACAACTTTTTAGATTATGTGTTACGAAATTTTCAACATTTCCACTGACGAGAGAGTAAATGATTTAAACGGAAGTTGTTTGGCGTGCGTATACAGGAATGAGGAAGCACGAACAAGAAAGAGAAAGCAAGAGAGAGAGAGAGAGAGAGAGCGAAGATGGGCGCATTATGCTTTTGTGCTTACGAAATGCTGACCGCATGCTTGTAATTTTGCATCGTTGTTCGTTACTCGATGCTCGATTACTTTTCAAAGCCAACTTATATGTATTTAATTAGGCAAAAAGTTTGCATTTACGCTCTTTTCACTCGGACAAAATACCGTTGACGTCGCCATCATCGTTGTTCTTGTCGTACGCTCACTCATTGCTTCGGCCTTTAAATTGTTACTTCGGGCCAAGGAAGTGACGAAAAAGTGTATTTATGTGAAAGAGAGAAGAAAAGCGAGAGGAAAATAATAATGATGTACTTGAAGGCACGAAAACTTTCACTATGAAAATGAATAAAAATCGTCTCTATCATTTCTCTAAGAAATTAATGTAAAATGTTTCCGTTTTTTCCTTTTGTTCTCTTGCTGTTTCGTGCACGCTCCTCAACCCCTCTAAAGTTTTCATGGTTCTCTCACTGTTCTGACGATTTCAACACCATTCGTGTGATGTGAAAGATAGAAAAAAACCATTTAGGCTTTAATCGTATAATGTGGTTTCACTTTGAAGTCTTTCTAAAGGTGTTGTAAAATTAGCTTTTACTTCCAGCATCTTCTCTACGGGAAAAGAGAGCTGTGAAAAAAGCAGCGTATAGCCGAAGATGTTGAATGCCTTACGTTTGCCATCACTTCGGTCCACTCCGCTCCAATTCCGCTCCACAAATACATAAAACGATGAATACCATAAGATAAACATGAATGCCGAAATGATATTACCGAGGAAGTCAATATACTTTTTATATATACATATGATGACTTTTCGATCAATTCAGTGCCGTTCCGTTATGGCAGTGAATACACTTAAATCATAATTATGACATGATAACTTTTTTTTCTTCATCTTCTAGATAGCTGCATAGGCGAAATATGACGCGTAATATGAGGTAATAATAACATACAGGAAGACGTTCGATTTGAATCGGTAATATATGCCAAAAGCATGTTCATTTTTTTCCAACTTCTTTCTCATCTTTTCGAGAGTACGTACGTACAGGTGCCGTTGAAACCAAATAAATGCTTATTTTATATTCATTTTCAATGGATATTTCAGTTTGGCCATGAAATCAATTCAATCTTCTGTCGGCAAGTGCCACGACAACACCATCGATAATATCGAAACTGTGTGGATATAGATTTCCATGTCGCACTTACCTGCACCGAAATAATATGACGCACACACGAGAAGCCAAGCCAGAAAAAAATGACATGATGGAAAACGAACAACAACAGCAGCAGTAGGAGCAATAACATACGATGGTGTTCATTTTTTTGTTGCTTCTGACGGTGGTGGTGATGGTGTTGTTGTTGTTGCTTCAGTCTGCAACCCAAAATTGCTTTCGAAACGATCCATTTCTGTCGACAAGGTCTATTTGCCACCGCAAAACATTGCAAATCGTGTAGCATTTATAGTTCACTTTCATTGATATATTCCCATTTTTCTCCATTGCCCCGGCTCCTTTTTACTTTCTCACACCTTTTCCTCTCTGTGTTCGTATCCCTGCGGTGTTTTATTCCTTGATATTTCTTTGCGCGCTCCCTTTCTTTCTCTCTCTCTATCTCCCCGGTGTCGATGCCATTTCGATGTTCTTGTTGTTTTTTTTTTTTTTTTGGTTCACTCGTTTCAAGCTTTGCTTTGTGCTTTGCCTATGTTTTTGCAGTTCATGTGTCTTTCGTCTCTCATTTTTCCTTCCTAGTCATCGCTGGGTGATTCGATTAGTAAAGTATATTTCCCTTTCGAATTTTGAGCACGTCAAATGCCTTCATCGAATGCGCCTGGAGACGACACACACAGAGAGAGAGAGAGAGACTCACTCGCTCTTGGTCGCTCTTCTCCTCTGTATCTGCAGATATCCCGAACAAATGTGATGTCGTGCATTTATAAATTTCAAGCTTTTCCTTGCTATATCCTTTGTCGTCGTCGTCGATGAATCGGATATAAAATGTGTACAGTTGGTCCTTTATGCTTCGATTTTTTTGTGCTCTTCAAGGTTTGTTTTTTTTTTTTTTGCTCTTTTTCTTTATTTTTTTATATATAGAGTAGTCTTCATCTACTCTAGCAGCAATAACAAAACTATGCTCGAGCACCGGCAGCTAAACCATCAAAAATGATGTAATGATGACGATAATACGCGCATGGCATCAGTAAGTAATACGTAGACACTACATATATATTTTTTCAGCTTCATCTTTGGATTTTGGGCATTGTATACTCTCACTCTATATATTTTTTACTCTCTCTCTTTCTCTCTCTCTCTCTCTCTCTCTCTCTCTCTCTGTGTGTCCCTTCATCTCGTTGTTCATTATACAGTTTTGTTCGCATTTCCAATTTTTATGATAGTTACTATTCTCATTGGCACACTTGCAATGTTTGGCTTCCAAAATACCAATGAATTGCTTATTTTCGTGAACATTTTTGAATGTGTATACAATGTGTTGCTGCTACGTTCAATATACTGACTTTTTTTTCGCTTTCTCTCTTGCTCGTCTTCTATTCGGTTACGCTCCGTTTATTCCAGTGCACGTATAATTGTCGATCTAAAACATGCCAATTCGATTTGATTCATGCGAACGAATGTGAGCTACGAATCGGATGTGAATTCATGCAATATCCTCTCGCTTTGACCATTTTCACATTTAAGCGTTTCCATTTTAATCCATTTTTATCGGTGCCTTATCATTGACCAATATAAGATTGACTATTATGGAATACGCAATTTTCTTCGCATTTTTGTGAGACGCGTAGAGGCCGAGAAGTGAGCGGTGTATGCGAATAGATAAGAACACAAAAATGGTCATAGGTATATTCGAATATTTACGATTTGGGGGTTTTGTACTTGGTTTCAACGGTTAATTCACGATCTAATCGTGCTGAACTGTGGCATTGCTAACTTGGCGACCAACAACTATACTGGCCGGTTTAAATGTGCGTTTTCCCGAAAAGAATGAACCATGAAAAAAATACATACACATACACACACACACTCAAAATGGATTATTTTCGCTGTTGGTCTTAAAATGTACGCGCGAGCGTTTTTTTTTCTCTCTCTTCTTACTCATCATTTGTATGCTTTTTGTGTCGAAGGTATTTTACGTTATTTGAATTTTTGATTGAGTTTTTTTCTTTACATTTTCGCTTCTCTCTTTCTTGCTCATCATTGTTATGTTCGCATCAAAGATGCAAGAACGATCTGGATGTGAAGAAATAAACTTAAATTATCTGTCGATATCGGTATCGAACAAGATGAAACAAAGAACATGAACGTTTACAGGGATGGTAAAACATGAAAGCGACTTGCGACCAATCGAATGAATTAAATTGATGGATATATAATATGAGAATGGTGGAGTTCTTAAATGTGTTCTTATTGTTTTCCCCAGTTACGTGTACGGTTTTCTTCTTCAAACGATGACTTATTGAAGCTGTACTTCCTTTTTATTCAGTGTTTCCCTTTCTTTTGTTTTATTCCCCTCACCGTCGTAGCATAAGTTAGACAATGTACATATCGACAAGTACAACATCGATTGAAATGGGATGGAAGCATCAACAGGAGCAGCAAATAACATCAGCAACAACTTTTTACATTATGTTGCGAAACGATTCATTCTATCAATTTCCGAAAAATTTTTGCATTATAATCGCATAAATTACCGATATTCAATACTTGACGACTCTTACATTGTGAACGAACACAAGCGCGTTCACAAGAGCTTCGCGAAGCTCATTGTTCCTTTAGATGGGTGCATAGATGTGATCTTCAAATTCGTAATTCATTCGAAATAGCGAAATGATAGAGAGAGAAAAGAGGGCGAGCAAGCGAACGAACGAGAAAAGAACAAAAATAACGAAAAAATAAAAATGAGTGCAATGAACCAAAAGCGAAAATAATACGATTGAAACATTGAAAGAAACAGTAGAAGAATGAACCAAGGAACAAAAAAATGGGCGAAACGCAAAAAAAAACGTTAAAAAGACGAAAGATTGATTACAAATGGCTGTATGAATTGTAACGAATGAGGAAATGGATGAGAGCGTATTGCAAAGTCAAATCCACCCCATTCTCCCCAACTGTTTAACTACTTCAAATCGAAGTCTCTTGCTTTCTCATTTTTTGTGTCGCTCCGCACTGAGATGAAAGAGCAACGATGCAAAAAAATCCTCTTTCATTCGGCGAATAAAAAAAAAATACGACACTGAAATTGAATGGGAAAATAAATGAAAATTTAGTTAAAATTCAAAGTTCGGCCAATAAAACGTTTGAGCACTGAAATGATGCTGCATGCAAAGCAGCCAACAACATCAATACAACGCACACACCATGCCAACCAATTTCTGCGATCCATTTTAAAAATTGACTTTTCCATTTATTCATTCGCCACCGCAACAACCATCGTTATATCGTCATAGTCGCTGCCTTTTTTTTCTCTTAACATTTTCTCAATATTGAAATGATTGATCTGCAGAAAAATGCCAACAGGAATATTGCGAGACGATATATAATTACACACGATCAAACTAATTTTCATTCAAATCAAGAAGAACATAAGACGTTGCACTCATGCCGCTTCAAGGGAAACAAACAATGGCACGCACAAAAAAAGTACCACAAGTTACCAAAGTCGCGAGTGACAGATGACTGGATTGCTTTATAATATCTACACGCATATAAATGCGCAAATTGGAGGCTTCAAAGTTGTCAGCAGAAAAAAAAAACAAAAAAAATGCGCTCGCATCAATTGAGCCCGTGAATCGCTAATAACATCACGAAATTAAACTTGGTCTGATTTTGCGAAAAAAAGAACAAAAAGAAATGAACGAATTGTTGCGGTGATGGCTCAAGGAAATTGAAATGAAGGTAAAATAGCCAGCAGGTAAATGGCGCACACATTCAAACAGTGAATATTTAAACAAAATACAATATCACGAAAAGTGTGCTTGATACATTTTCAGTACTTGTGATTTCAAGTACAAAAGTACCAGCAACGTAAAGAACGAAAACCAATGGGGAAAAAAACGTTGCTGAGCTGGGAGGATGTTTTGAATTATAACTGTGCCGAAATGGTAAACCGCATGAACATTGGAATTCTTTGGTGAAATGAAAATAAAAAAAGAATAAAAGAATAAGAAGAATTTCAATGTGGTAATGATTTTTCCTTTTTCACTGTTGGCCACAATACCAGAACATGCATACACAATCCCACTTCAATTTAACAAAAGATACGCTTGTAAAGTGCTATTTACACACACACTCGCATTTTCTTTGACTGCGTTTTAAAATATACGCTTAATTCCAATACTCGAAATCGTTTTTGTATGAACAAAAAACACGAATTTTCAAATGTACATTATATTGTTTTGGCAAAATGCAAAGGTCGGAAATTAAACGAAAAGACAAAATGCAGAACACGTCCTTTTATAATGTTTTGAATAAAGCAATAAAATGTTGAACACCGTTGAATGGAAATAAACGGCTGAGACTCGTACCGTTATTCCCCCCAAAATCTTCTTCCAATTTTGCTCCATTTTGGTCTCTCTCTCTCCCTTTATCTTGCTTTCTCTCTATTTGTTGTCGTTGGACTGTCACCACCACCAGCATTGCCATCTCCCACGCCATACCACAACAGAGACAAGGAGAAAACAGATCGCAATTTATTATTTATATGCAGATATTGTTTTATTGTGTGTCGTTTGTTTATTTTGTAATAATCCGTTCGTTTGCAATATTCGCTGCCCTATTTCAGTCTCTATTTCTCTTTATCTCTAAAATCATTCACTCTGTTCGCTCCATAATGTTCGGATGCTTTGAAAATTGTAAATGTTTCGTTTTTGTATGGTTAAAACTTTGTATTCCATGACTGAAGAATTCGTTCATGTGTAAAATGCAAAGCGAACATCAACCGGTATGATTGAGAAACTGTGGTGTGAGTTGAAAAACTGAATTGGACGAATAGGAAGAGTGTGAGAAAGAAAGAGACAGAGAAATCGAGTGAGTGAGCGAGAAAGAGAGAGAGAGAGAGAGAGAGAGAGAGAGAGAGATAGGAAGCTCAGAAGTTGTGGGTGGTAATGTGCAAATTACAGTGGCACGTAGTTTAAAGTTTATCAAAAAATATTGAGTTTATGCGCCGCCGGGTGCAACTAGATGCTCGCAAACTAATTATTTCGACAAAAACTAATATAAAATTTTCCAAAACCGCACAGCAGGTAAAGCGTATATTTTCTCAATATTTGTTTTGGGTTATTTTTATTTTTTGCCTTACTTTATGTTGTGTACAGCAGTTGCTGTTGTTGCTGTACCTATTTCTATATTTTGTTTTATTTTTTTTTTTTATATTTTGTCGTCATTCTTGTTGTGATCGAGGTCAAAAATCAACACGCACCCATTTTCATTATTCATTTGACATAATTTTTAAACAATATACGAAGATACATGATTTGTAACATAAAATCTGGCAAATGTCACATCAGATTTTCGGCTTCCATCGACTATATGAACATACGACAGTGCAAATTACTTACAGAGCCTGTGAATCACAATGAATGAATCATTTTATCTTTAACAGACAAAGCACTACCTGATTTCATCGTTTTCACCGACAACGGCAAAAAAAAACGAACACCATCTTCGTCGATGTTGTTTTCTGTCGTCTATTTTGTCTTCTTGCACTTAGCATATTGTATTACATTTAAATAAAATTTTACGGTGAATGTGATGTAATGAGATTTTGAATATAAATTCGAAAATTCAAATGCATATACCTCGCGGCAGCATAGGTAAAACGACGACGTCAATGTCGTTCGAATGTACACAACGAAAGCAAGAAATTGTGCGAAAAGTGTGCGCTTTTCAATCTATTCACACCACCTCTCACCATCTCTACGTGTATATTGTGTGACATTATGAGGGGTGAATTGGCAAGAGAACAAACCCTGAATATCATGCTCTCTGTACTCAATGATGTACTTATTCTTTTCATGCATACGCACAAACACATGTATTAATATCACTTTTGTGTGTTGCAAAAAGCACAATGCGAATTATTGACGTGTGCCTTATGGGAAAAAATAAAAACAAAACAAAATACATGCATGTGTAGAAAAC
The DNA here is from genome assembly GCF_009176525.2 of Contarinia nasturtii. Classification (NCBI taxonomy): domain Eukaryota; kingdom Metazoa; phylum Arthropoda; class Insecta; order Diptera; family Cecidomyiidae; genus Contarinia; species Contarinia nasturtii. Next base: position 3,647,269 of record NW_022197544.1, read on the forward strand.
ATTGAGTCCCCAGCACAAATGCGCTCATTCATATGATTTTAAGCGCAAAAACAAGGCAACTCGCGTGCAATGTATCGCGATTTTTGTTAATAAAAAAATCTATATACATATACCAGTTTCACCGGATGGCAAACACACACACACACACACACACACAATGTGTATTATTGGCTGTAAACATGGTGAGCAAATGGAGTGAAATGAATTTAATTGTAAGCGTTGTGCTTGTCAAAGGAATGAACATTTTCTAGTTACACAAAATGTTCGATATATGCCAGCGAAAAATACGTAGACTCACAAAAAGCAGAATACAAGAAGCATGTGCTCTACACACACCATGAATATGTGTATTAAACCAAAACCGAGAACTGAACTGAACAGGCACAATGAACAGAACAAGGAGGTTGGGTAAGAGAGAATAACAACAGCAGATAGCGTAAGCGCAAATGAAAAGCATTTTGATTCAATTGAGTCGCTCACGGAGTAATAAATACGTAATTAAATTTATTTTCGAACAAAATTCCCATCTCTCACAGTAGTAATAAATGTAATTAAACTTAGCGCTTCTAATTAAAAGCAATTATGTGCCATTCACAACTCAACAAATGGGGTATAAAAGAGATTGGGGTTTAAAAAAAATAATTCTATACTACATAGTATAAATCGGTGCTGTATGCGTAATACTATGTGTGTGTGCATAAATGATTATATTCATGTCTACTCTCTATCTAACTATCCGTTGGTGTTTTGTAATCATGTCGATTTTATTCGTTTTAAACAAAACTATTTCGATTTGGGATTCATTTTTTTTTTCGTCATTTAAATCAATGGCATGATTTATAACTGAATGAACACATGTAATATTCATGTTTATTTGGTTTTTAAATTAAGCGAATTTAATGGTTAAATCAATGCGCTTTAAAAAACTTTGCAAATGATTCAAATGAAAAGTGACACATGGAAATCCCGAAAGATTATGAAAACCCAGACAAACCAATTTCAAATGCAAAAGTTTGGTATTTCTTATTCAATTTGTATGCGGTATTTTTTTCTTTGCTTCCATTCTTTTGAACATAGGATAAGTGTATGCAGACACCATGAATGTGTACTCATTGCCAGACTCATTCTGTGAATACTATTGACTCAATTAAGGTCAGGTAATATTGGCAATCATTTGTGTTGATGTGCGATTTGTATTAGAATATCAGCAACAACCACAACACAATAAAATGCATAAATACGCATAAGACTCTTATGTAAAGTGGAGAATTTTTCTTCGAAAATCAAATGACTTGCTCAAACATTTTATTCGTTATGATTTTATCATGCATTTTATGACCCATTCAAATAAACAGTTGCAAAGTTTGTACTAGTCATTTTCATTTCAGTTGCTTAATAAGAACAAGTAACTACTGATTAGCAAGTAATCACTGATTATGTAGCAATTAATTGTATGGAAAACTGAGATCCTTACATACATAATTATTTGATAAAATTCATTTTTTCAAAAGATCTGTTCCCTCGTTTCGGTGCTCATCAAGAAAGATTGTAAAATCTTTTAATAAATTGTCTGTATTTAAGCCGGTGATATAGTACATAAAATTCCATTGATGAAAATAATAAACGTACTCTCATCACACATAATCCCATTGCGAATGTTTTGCGCAGCGAATGAGTTGAATGGGAAAAAAAAGAGCGGAACAAATAACACATATTCAAAAACAAAACAAAATTCATGTTGATGATATGTTGGCAAGCGACCGAGTAGACGTAGTTGGTTCGCGAGTATTTAAGCGTGTATTTTGCGTTTTCTATGGTATGGTACTTTGTATTTAATTAAATCAATTGAATTGCTTTTTGAACAGCATGTAATTTTTGTCGAAATTAAATAGCATTGAATGGTCTGTTTGAAAATGATATCAATGATTTGAAGTGCTTTAAATATTTCACATGCATAAATGCTCTAAAATCCATTGAAATTTATTTTAAATATGCAGAGTTGAATTAAAACGGAAACGCAGAGTGAGGTTGCGTGGATTTTAGCCGAAATGTGACATCAAAGCAATTTTTATATAGAAATATAGATTCCGAGGTAGAGCCAAATAGGCTATAGATGTATAAAATGTTCACTTTAATAGCTTATATAGCGCCATCTTTCTATCGACTTGTAGCTTTGTACAAGTACAATGTAAATTTATTACAGGAAAATCACAAAACAACATCATACATTTTCGGTAAATACTTAGTTTCTTAGGAGATTCGATAGAGCTAAAGGCATTTCATCTTTCTTCTCTTACAGCCGGTCTTTACATTACTGTTTAAGTATGAATTTCATTGAAAATACCATTTGCTTTGTGAATGCTGAAAGCGTTATCAGTAGTATTTTGAATACAACTTTTTTTTTTTCAAAGTGATGAACTGGCTGGAAGTGTTTATAGTTGCCTTCAAAATATCACCGATTATTATGGGAATATTTTGACAGAGATTCTATGTTTGGTTTGGTATAATCATAGTTTTCCAGTCAATAGTCATTAAATTTCTCTCAAAATAGCCAATTGCACATTTTCAATAGATCCGAAAATCATAAAGCTTTGGAGTTTGATGTGATTTGGTATAAAATTTAAAGTGTAACAACCTTTAAATGTATTTGTTTCCTGCTTCAATAATTAAAATGTCACCATGAATTGACGCTTAGCCAATGTGTATCCGTAATATAAATGTTCACAAAAGTGGCTGACTACGATAATGAAGACGGAATTTTAACGTTATTCACTCGACATAATTTCATTTTTTCCAACATACAATCAAATTTCCATTAATGCACGTTGGTGCGACGTATGAAAATTCCGTTCTTTTTTTATGTATAAATATATATTCACAACCAGTGCTGCGGGGCCATTCTACGTGAATGCCCGATACAAAGCGTTAGAAAAGAAGCAACACATCATCATCATCAACAACAACAAGAGCCACGACAACTGTGGCGACGCAACAACAGTTAAAAAAAAGCTCATTTCGCTATCAGGCTTGTTGAAGTATTTTGATTTTATTTGCCACTTTTTGCCATAACAGGTTGTTGCTAACGGTAAAATGCAAATGCACGCAATTTCATTTGCTCTCCCTGCCTTTCTCCCTCTCTGTTTAACTGTATCCTTTTTACGTATGTTCTCGTATTCATAGGATCAAGTTTATCGGCGAGTGGTGAACATCGTTTGCTGTTATCGTGGTGCATCGTTTCTATTTACTGGTTGCATAACGCTGAACTGTTCATTCAATTACATTTGGGCAGCTGGGATGTTTTCTCACTTGATACACTCCTCGATCTCTTTGGCACAGCGAGTAAGCGCAAAAATATACGCAACGAGTTTGCCATTTGCCACAGCACACACACACACCGAAAAATCACATATATCACTATAATAATAATAACAACAACAGCAAAAATAATGGCGATGAAAAAAACCAGCAACTAGGAAAAGGATTACGGATTGAATATCGCATGCAATGGACAACTGCAAACGGGCCTCGACACAAAGAGTGCAAAACTCGATTGCACTTTATTAAGCACAAAATTCGATTCGCCATAATATTTCGTGCAAGTAAAGTTAAGAGCTTTCTTCCAATATCAAAGTATTCATCAAATATAATCTATTGAATTGCCGCAGATTAACTTTTATTTATCGTATAAAGCCGCTGACTGACACACAGGCTCAAATCGATTGAAAGAGATAAAGCTCACACGCGTGCAAACACAATAGCAATTGAATTTGTTACTTTTAGAAGAAAAAAACGGAGATAGAGAGAGACAGTGAGATGAAACCGAATAACAATAAAATGAGTGAAAAGAAAAAAAAAAACGAGTGAGAAAAATACAAGGACAAGTAGAGATGAAAGATAGAAACGAACAAATGTGAAGGGGGGCATATCAAAGAGCAAAAGCCGAATTAGACAAGCGACAAATATGTTTTGTCAGTTATTCGACGTGCCGAATAAAATCATCGCTACGTCTTGATGTATACCTCTGGGAAGAATGAATTGATGTTTTTGCCAATGTGAAACAGGCATTTCTTTCGTGATTAAGACGATTAAGCTGTCTCAATGTTTACGATGTCATGGATTAAATGCTGCCTCAACTTTTCTTTGACCACCATCACATATATGCTTTGGTACACCATCAAAATGAGTTTGTGTGCACGCGCACCGTCTTCTTCACTTTGTGTGTGGTTGTTGTCGTTGCCATTGGCGTTAATGCTGCATATTGCTGCTGCTGCTGCTTTTGTTGTTGTTGTTGACCCCATTAATAGCTGAAGCACGTACGCAACTTGAGCTCAAGCCAACGACTTGAGAATGTTGGCCTATTGAGTGACCACCAGAACGACAGTTAAAAACATTCTATATATGAATGTGTGTGTTTGCGCGCGTGTGTGTGATAAATTGACGCACAAATGACGCTACATGCACAGGCATACACAAACAACAGTCTCCCCATAAACCATTTCAATAATAAAACTTGTGAATCTGCAAGGAATGCATTTAGATGCGCACAGTGCTCCACCTCACTTCACTTCGTTTCTTCGTCCATTCACCATTCAATTTTGTATATTTTCTCGTTGATTTTGCTTTTCATATGGAATATTCCAATATATAAATTATTTGCTTTGTCGGCAAAATGTCTCTTAAAGTATCATGAAAAATATTCCAAGTTGTAATTGAGAATTATTGCAATGTGACAACTGAAACACAAATTAAGCAATAAATAAATTATTTCTCATAAACGCAATCAGAAGAAGAGGCGGAAAAAACGGAGAGAGATTGAAAAAAAAATAACCAATAGAGCACCAAAGCGAGCCAATAAGTTGAATGAGTTTGGCGTAACTTTTCCTTTTGATGTAATTGTATAAAGGCATCAAAATAGTCATTTATTCATCGACAACTCTATAAATTCAACGAGTGAAACTTTTCTGCCTTTGCAATCTTTATGAGATGCAAGAGACAGAGATAGAAGAAACAGAGTATAAAGTTAGCGAATGAACGAGAACGAACGAATGAAATGTGCAGTTGTTGCGATTTCTCTGGCATTTTCTTTTGAATGCGCCAGCAATAAAAGTTTGTTGTCGATTTTCAAGTAATAAGTTTGACTTGTTCATTTAAATCCTGAAGTACATGCACACACACGCACTTCCGATCGAGAAAAATTGCAACGCCCTCGGTATTTGGTGAATTGCACACAAACTCTCTCATTCCTCTTTATTTGCTCCCTTACATACACACAAACACTCATGTACTTCAATTCAAATGCATTCGATGTGAATACAGAAGAAGAAGTAACAGAAGAAGAAGAAGAAAGCCGGCACGAACAGAGAACGAGAGAAAATGTGATATTGTCGCATTCAGGCCAAACTAAACGAACGACAGTATTTTATGTTGTGAATTGGGATCAAAATCGCTTTAGTTGTTGTTAAGCAACCGTTAGCAAAGATAATAGTTGGCCGATTATTATTTGGACTGTTTCGATAAATCGATTGACAAAACGAAAAGAAAATGCGTACACGAAACGGGATATTAATTCAAGCGTAAAATAGAGAAGATAGAGAGGCAAAAAATGTGAAATGAATGGGTGAGCAGATGCAAGATGCTACAACAATAATAATAATAATAACAACGGCAACAACGGTTAAACGGAACATGAGAGATGCGAAAATCCGGAAAGTAAATTTTATCGAATTGAATGATTTCGAATGGAACGAAAATGAATGGACGATATTTTAGCGTTCTTTAAAATAAACAGAAATGTACAAAAGAGTTGTTCAAGTTTTGTGGAAGCTTAAAATCGTTTGTTCTTTTTCGTCGTTGTCGTTATTCTCCGTCGTCCTCGTTCCACGAATGTGCTCAAATCGAATGAGTGAACGAGCTAAAAATGAGCGAATGCGAATCAAATGGAATCGTTGATAAATAAATTCTTATTAATTTGAAAACTATTTCCCCAAGCTTTATTTTGCGATTTACAGAAAACTACATAAGCTTAAAAATAGGATCGAAAAACGTTTGAATGTGCCGAGATGAACCCAGACATTTTTCCATATTTAGCCAAGAACCATTTTTTTTTTGCTCTGACAACAAAGTTACGTATTTATTTATTTTTTTTTGTCACTGTTCGTATATTTTTATTTCTTTTAAATAGTGTGAAAAACATTCATTTTTTTTTGGCTTGGCTCATGAGGTTCAAGTTAAGTTGCGTTCCTCTATGGTGTTTCTTTCAAGTCGAGCATGAAAATCAAGATAAATTGAATCTAACGTTGATTTCATAAAGCTTTTGGTCATGTATGTTGCAGGTGTGTACATATCACGGTTGGTCATGTGTGTACGAGAAAGATTTCGTTCAAAGGTGAAGTGTAGCACCGACAAGGACACACCGAAGAAAAAAAAATCCACCACCGAAACAACAACATCGAAAAAAAAATTTGAGCAGATCACTGCTTATCTTATTTGGTTTATTCTTTAGTGCTGGTATCTCTCTACCTGCTGTTTGAGTTATTGTACTTTATTATGACATAAATTGTCGGTTGTTTCGGCAGTTGCTGCTGGAAATGGCTTAACAAAAGACCAGATGAAAAAAAAATGTAGAAAATAAAATGAATCGACTTGACTTCAAGTGTTATATAAACCCATTGCTATCTTATCGCACTACACAAAACGGTACGTGTGTATGAGTACATATATGGGTATGTATATATGTGGTAAAGGGGGTTGGGTTGCAATTGCAAGACAAAAACACGGGGGTAGCCTTTTTTTTCTCCATTTCCTGTGCGAAAAATCACACACATATATACTTATTACATTGACGAAAATGAAAAAAAAAAATGCCAACCTGCAACACAAGTAAAGAATGTTTGAGCAACAGAGAGAAGCAGAGAACAAAAAAAACGGCTGCGAAAAGCGTTAACAACAATATATATGTACTATTTATCATCATAATACACTTTTGTCACTTGAGACTCCCTTTTCCCGCTTCCATTTTTCTCTGCCGTTATGATCTCCGCTCTCTTTCTCTCCTCTCGATCTTTTTACACACAATTTTTCCTTAAAACATCATTTTTAACCAATTTGATCCAACTTCACCACATGTAAGTATTACTTCACCTGCTCCACAGATTTTGTTGTTGCCGTTACTGCGTGGGTACTTTTTTTTCATCTTCTTCTTCGTTTCTTTCTCTTTTTTTTTGTTTCATTGCGCTTTTTCATTCGTTCGCTCACTCATTCTATCTTGTGGTTGCTAAGTACATTTGAATGGTGACGTTTGGGGTAGCCGTGCGCTTCGCACCGGTGCAAGGAGCCAAGAATTACATATTTTATTACTTCATAAGAAGTTATTTCATTTTATTGAGTGTGTACACTACATAATGCACACAGCGCTGAATATTCTTGTGAATACAAATCTTTCAATTGAATCGAATGCATGCTTTTAAAGTTGGTCCGAATAAGGAAAACAGCACATACACACAAAACGAAAAGAAAAGAAATATAATCAGCAGCGAAACAATTCAAAATATAAGTCATAAAATAGCAAAGCACAAGTTAACAAAAGAAAGCAGCTAAAAAAAATGTAAATAAAAAAAGAGAATAAAATGAGCACGAAAGAGAATGAAAGAAGAGAGAAAAAAAACGAAACTCGAAAAGAAAGGAAAACAATCGGGAAAACGGCGAAGCACTAAAGATGCAAACGATAATAAGAAGTGGGTTGTTTGCATACCATGTTGAATGTAATATATTTAACATGGTATACATTTAAACGTATATATTATGATTCAGTGACGGGCAAAACGCAACCGAATGCTAAAATACCGAAAAGAAAATAAACTCAGTTTTGATCGTTTATCATAATACTAATGCTCTCTTTCGTTGGCCACCATTGCCTCCACCCATCGACAATGACGACGAAGACAACGGCAGCATCGACAACGATAAGTGTTATACACATATATGCTTGCAGCATCCCACTGTGGCAAGTGGTTGGTTTTGTACGGGGTGCGCCCGTTGCTTCATGCGTTTCTCTCTCTCTCTCTCTCTCTCTCTCTCTCAACCTTTCGTGTGCCTCCTAGCTCGTCAAAACTGATGGACTTAAGCCTTATTTCGTATGCACTGCCAAAAGAAAAATAAATGAATGGAGAAAAAAGTCGACGGAAAAAAATGGAAAAAAGAGGCAATGGAACGAGAGATGAAGAAAAAGTCAGCACCCTTATAAGAAAAACTGACAGGTTCATCATAAAGTCATTTCTCGTATATTGTCGCATTCCAATGGGAAACGATCTCACACATATCGAAAATAAGATTGAATGAGAGAGAGAGAGAGAGAGAGAGAGAGAGAGAGAGAGAAAGTATTGAAACCTCTTTCTCCTTCCCTCGCTAGACAAAGACACTTCCGAGACATATACATTTTAATTTACGCTGTCTCTTTTTCGCCATCACCACATGAACGAGAGCACACTTCTTCGCACATAAAAATTCAAACAAATTTCTTCATTTAAAATTATGTGTTAAAATAAACGGATGGAAATGAATCATGTGCTTCCCATCTAACTTCATCTTAGTGAAGCACATTACTCAAAAACACTAATACTGTACCAAAGACAGTGGCATGGGGATGAAAAGAAGAGAGAGAGAAAAAAGTACCCCGGTACATGTGAAACTTATTTCAAGACGACGCGGCCAGAGAGAAAGAGAGATAAATCGGGTGAAGTATTTGAAACGCGTCTCTGTCGCGCGCGCATTGAAATCGACTCTACTGACACTCTGATTTCTACGCAAATTTATGACTATACTTGGGATCGTTCAATACACACGGAATAAAGTAAAGTGGGTGCACCCATAAAAAATCAAATGGCCTGACACAACAAAAGAAATGATTGCCATTCGTTTAACAGCCAACATTGGGAGAATGAGCGGCAAAGAATAAAAAAACAACAACATGAAATAAAGCAATATTGTCATCCTTAACAATGTATGAGAACTTATAACTAGCGTCTTGAATTTATTGTTGTGCCGTTCGTCACGGTCGTTTTTTCCCTATCTTTCCTCTCGTTTACTGTGTCTTCTCTTTTTTTTTCTTCTTCAGCGAAGTGGTGTGAGTGGTTGTTTGTCTCACTTTTTGAGCGTTTGGCAAAAAGAGACCCACATCACCGAAAGTTATATACAAACTGAATCTCGGGCAATCTCATTAATTCCTCCATTTCCGATGAATTTGGTGCAATTAAACACCTGCTCAATGCCTCAATCAAAAAGTACAAATGAATTTGGCAGCTTCTTTTTTGTTCTTATAAATCCGTTTCATTTTACGTTTTGTTTTTGAACGAAGCACAACTGCGATCATTTTGTATTAATCACGTTTGAACGTAATGAGGCTTGAAAGTGATCCCGAGATTCATTTTTTCTTCTTCTTCTTCTTCTTATTCTTCATCGGTGGAACGCGCCAAGAAAACAAACGACGAAAAAATCCAATGAAAACACATTAATTTTCAAAGATGTTTACAATGTATTAAAAGAAAAACACACACATACATACACCGATGATTTGAAAAGCTCACAGCTATTTTGCTTATGGGTTTTGCACTTTTCAATGGCCTGTGTCGACGAATTGCCATCTGTAACGGCGACGTGGTTTGATTGTAGTGGCGTTGAAAATGTTTTACATACCGTTTGCGCAAAAGATTCAGAAAGACAAGTGTAGAATGTTCATAATTGAATTATGTGCGGAAATAATTTAATCCAAACAAGTACGTAACGAAATCGAAAACAATCAGAAATCTCATCAAATGAAAATGAATTGCAAATGGAGCAAATACAGAAAAGCAGACAAACAGAAATATAATAGCATGGTGAAAAGTTGGAAGAGACAATAACAGTGAGAGGGAGCACTGTTGTTGATGCGTTTATTCGACGCGCAATCAAGCCAAGTGTATGTATCAATTTAAACTAGATGTATAAAGCTCAAGGCCAATATATCTATAAAATGCTTGTGTTGTTGAAAGCAACCGTTACATTGTAATTAGGGTATATGCAATATCAATTCGTACCCATTCTACCAACGATAATGCTCTTCACATTCTCAAGATCATGAACTAAATGCGTTCGATGCTGGTAATCGAAACTCTTTTAACATTACACACATATTCTTAATCTCATCCCATCTATCTATGTGTACATAGATCGTCGTCGGAATTCACATACTATTTTGCCATCTAAATTATAATATAATTATTATTGACGTTAGTCAACGAATTGTGTTTTCTTTGAGTCACTATCTATTCTTCTACCCTCTATCCATCTCTATATCTCTATATGTGTGTCTGAGTGCGTAGCATAGCATTTATGATTATAATTATTGTTTGTAATAATGGTTTATTGAGAGTAATGCCAAGTCGAAAAGCAAATGAGTGTGAGTGCATGAGTTGAGTTTTGAGTGCGTGAAATGAAACTGTGTTTGCCATTGTATGCATATTCCATTAACATGCGACATGAATATTATTTACCCAAAATGCCCTCAATTCTCACCATTTCCAAAATATTTATTATCAAAATGTGTTACATGTGGCAGATTGGAAACACACAAGCAAATCGCTTTGCATCATGCACAAGTCACTTTCACACTTTCTATCGATTTATCATGGAACGTTGTTCTGTGAGCGTGAATGAAGGATGGTGTGGGCAAGTTAGAGATCAAACAAAGAGAGATAGAGAGAGAAGGTGCAATAGATACTACCAACTGGGAATATCAAATCCAAAAGTAATCTAGGCACCCAGCAATTGTGTTACAAATGACTAGAATTTCCTCCCGATTGAATTGAACGACTAATTTCATATAATTTTGGTCAGTTCGAGTTCCAACTAACTGTTAATCAATATATGCATGAAATAAATTGCGATATTATTATGACACAGTTACATGACCAAAAACGACCTTCGAAATTAAATTAATTTGAATTGCTTCATCTATTCGGAACGAAACTCGGATGCGCCCAAGAGATTGGTGATGGAGTCGTTCCCGTTGTGATTTCTGTGTTTGTTAATTTGAAGTATGCAATTTAGTTTGTGCCATGTTCAGTGTGCACAAAATGTTGCACGAACAAAAGCATTGCAATTGAGAGTTTGTTTATGTTTTGAACAATCTCGGAGAATCAGAAATGCTCCACTACACACATAGCACGCATCTTTGTTATTATTTTGATTTCAAATTGAAACCCCAACACATGGACACATACACGCATGCTCTCACACCAGCATCAGATATTATCGGTCAAAACCTGCATAATCGTTGTACATATTTATCAAGGAATCAATATTAATTGAAAGGGTTTAATGATCCGTTAATTTTATTGCATATTACATGTGTCAATTATGTGACCGATAGACAAACGTTCATCACGTAATCACGTACACACACATACACTGAAGTCCATAAATCCAGACAGATTGCGTATGGCACGAGCAAAAATTATTTTTCGAAACTCATTTAATTTTTTTTTGTTTGCATGGGAATTTTTGAGAGTAGTCAGTATTTGATAAGAACAAATTCCCATAATATGTTCAAATCAATGCTTGGACCTTGGTTTTGCTGTGAAGTTCCGTTTTTCGACTTTTTGAGATAAAATACAAAAATATTGTCGTTAAAGTATATGAATGTATTTGATTAATTACACTTGGTTACATTCAGATAAGTAGCGAGAAGAAAAAACTGGAAATAGAATAGAGAGATAGAGAGAAATAGAACAAATAACAAAACATTTCTCATTTGGACATTTCGGTTGCGGTCATCTCGTGATAGAAAGGAAACTGTATCGACGTATGTGTATACAAACAAAAATCATGCAACACGCAATCAGCATAATTGCTCGCAAACAAACCAAAAGCCGGAAAACATAATGTGGTTGGGAGTTTTGTGTTTTTGAATGAGATAGGAAAGCGAAAAATCTCTGATTCATACAAACAATACAATGTGTGTGGTTGCACAGATTCTAGAAAGGTTTGCATTAACTCAAACGTTGAGCTGGAAACGTTGAACAGGATATATATTCCGTGAATGTGGTTTTATAACGTACAAAAATTTATTCTCACGCTTTACGCGTCTATTTGTGTGAACTTTGTTGTTTTTGATGTTTTATCTGCTTTTATTCGCTATCTAAAATTTTGGTTTGTGTCGCGTTCGCTGTTTGGTGATGTATAAATAGTTGGCTTTCTTGAAACTAAATCGTCAGTTGCACTTTGCTTAATTAAGAGTAACAAGCATTCATTTACATCAAAATGAAATTTTCGCACTGAAATTACTTAGTCACACATACACATAGTGGAACAAGTGATTGAAGAGAAAAGCTGTGATAACACGCGTTTTCATCCAAACAACACATCCAAACCAGAAACAAAAACAGCAGGTAAACTGAATGAATGTATATTTTCCAATTAAAAATTTTGCACGTCATAGTTTTGTCGAGCAGTTACATTTAACTAAATGTGCATTCATTTGGTTTAAGCTGAATGTGTTGGCGTGTGTGTGTGTGTGTGTATGTCGAGATGATGGCAAGATGATGGCAGCAGCTCCGGTTGATTTTAGTCGAGTGTACATCAGAATGAAACTAAGGAAGAGAAATCACAACAACTGACGTTCAACACATATCAAATCAACTTCGAACAAGTACTACTGAATGCGTATTTATTCAAATGTGAAAACAGTTGAAACAATTTTCTTTTTTTTTTCGTCTGACTTTCATTTTAACACGCGCCTTCGGCTACAGAACGATAAATCGTCTTGTCTTCAAATGATTTAATTGCATTCAGGTAAACTGGATGTGTGTAAATTTTTAAAGTTAAAATCTAAAATCTACATGCTTCTGGTTGTAGGTGCTGTTGTATTTGATTCGAGAATTGACATAAAACATAATTTTTGATGGCGCTTAAAGGCGGTACCGATATTCGACTGTTGATAAAAACACAGCAATGCAACATTCATAATACATATTGTAGCAGGTAACAGGATGCGTATGCATATTTGCTCTCATCAAAAATGTAAATAAATATGATCGCTTCTTGTTCCAGTCAAAATAATTTTCCAAGGAATGTGACTGACTGCCTGTGACTGTGCTCAGCATGTTTTTACAAATTGGATTTGGTGCACGATGCAAACGAAACATGATTGATACCACTGGAGCTTTCAATTGGAGTACGTTAATTATGTTGAAATTTAACTTATTTTAATTGAGAGCTTCGGTGTCTTGGTCAAAATTCAACGTAACGTAATATCGTTTTCCCCTACATTTTTGTTCATTACATTTATGCAAATATTTAAGATTTATCTTTATAAATTGAATTTTTTCTACTTATCGGCAAGCATCGAAATGAATAAATTATGTCCGTTGAAAAGCGGAAATTTTCTACTTCACAATCGATGGAGAAAAAAAATGTCTTGCATTTTATTTTATGTATGGTATTTCTCTCATTGAAAATAATGCTTACATTGATAGAATATTAATGTATTAAGTGAATTTGAAGTAAATATAATTTAAAATGTCATTGTCATTGTTCAATATTCAGAATTTTTGTTGTTGATTTTTTTCTTTCGTTCAAATTTAATAAATCATTTCCAAAATCCAAAATGATTTTCTCAGTCCATCTTTCATTTTCGTAAAAGATCCCAACGTAAATAAAAAAAAGAAGCAAACCAACGAACGAATAAACAAACAAACAAAAAAAAAACATGTTCGCTGAGATGTTCACAAAATGCGCCCAAATGCTTTACGTCAAATAGATTTTGCGGTGGCTTGGAAATTTTAGAAAACAAATGCACACCCAATAAAAATGCCTATGTCCTTTTTGTTTGTGTGGGTACTGAGGGTTCGGTTTTTATTTATGAACGCCAGACTCATTCAATTTGAATGACGAGAGTTCATAAAATCCCATGAGATATAAAGTGAATGAATGCCTTAAAATATTAGAATGAAATTCGCAAGTTCACTAGTGTAGAAGAATAAAAAAAGCCAACAACCATGAGTTTTCGGTAATTTTTCTAGTGTGATGGTTATTTACATCATTCGCTTTTACCCCCCAACTCCTGGCCGCTACCTCTTCATTTTTCTTTTGTTTCATACACAAAAAGGGCTACATTTTTTTCTGTTCGATTGAATCGCCAGATTTGGTGTGTTCCATATCGCTCACTTTTTGTTCGGTCTCCCTTCCTCTCTCTCTCTCTCCATTTTGTTCAGCCCGAAACCAAAACTCTCTGCATTATCCCATAAATATCTGTGTGTCCTATACCAGTCTATTCCATTTCTGCCAGTTTTCATTGCTCAATGGTTTTATACTCGAAAAATTATGTTTTTATATTTGCACCAAATTAAACACGAAACACGCACAATGTGTAACTTTAACGCATTCACATTTCGTGCCAGATTGGTTCCTCTTTCTCTTTCATCCATTTGCTCTCATTCATTCCGACGGAAAAAAGAGGCGACGAAAATTCGAAATACAGGCAACAATCACATTTATTATTATTGCAACGTTGACAATTTCGGTTATTTCGTTGGTTTATATGGTTCATATATATATTTCTCATGGCAGTCATTGGTGTAAAAGGCATATTGGTGGTGATGATGATGATGATCCAATGTGTTTGTGAAACATGCTTTGGTCACCATATAAATGCGCTATCCGTTCAACACTACTGGACTTTATAGTGTCGCTATTTACTGGTTACATCTACCTGTGCATCTACAGCCGCATCATTTGTCTTTTTATTTTCACTTTATATTTTGCTCAGTTTTTTTTCTCTGTCTATCTCTCTCTCCCCCTCTCATTTCGTATAAATTTTTCCTGTTTTTCCGTTTCCGTTTCCTCTCTGCTCTCATTATATTTTCAACAGTGTGTGCTTCAGCGAATAAGTGAGTATGTGCGCTTATTCATGGTGCCGTTTTTTTTCGGGTATTTATATGTGCGTCTTTTTCGCACTCATTCAATTGTTGTCGTTAGTCATGGTGCTGTTAAATGCTACTACATGGTCCACATACCATCACAATCACCGTCCACGAACACAATAATTACGGTGTGGATCGACATAAATGCTACAATGTTTTAATGTAATATAAGAAGAAATGGGGTCAGTGCTTAACGTTCGACATAAAGCGGAGCGAAGAGAGAGAGAGAGAGAGAGAGAGAGTGTGAACGAAAATGGAATCCAAACTGAAAATACACGAGGTGTTTAAAACAGGAAAAGCGTTATAATACCGTTACGTATTTCGCACTCTCTTATCAAAAATATTTGTGTGCTACGCGCCAACGGCTGCCAAATCGTATTTCCTTTTTCGGACTGGATAATCTTTTAATGTTTTTTTATTTCTACCTTTGTTGTCGGATCGCAGTCATATTGGGTTTTCAATGCAATGTTAACATCTATCTCACCAGCGTTTATGCCATCCACGCTTAACAAAATGTTCCCCCCAAAAAAAAACAAAATCTCAATCTTTCTTCTTCTTCAGGTCATTCGATTTTCGTTTTCTTTCCGAGTTTAACTCTATGTTATGGCGAAAGAGAGCGAGAATAAAAATGCGAATGGGTATTTCAAACGCATTTCGAGTGCGATCGGTTCATTTAATTAGTGACATAAAAAAATATATATATTATATTGAAAATAAAATGAAACGTCTCACGTTTTTATGCCATTTTCTCCTCCCTCTCTCTCTATCTCTATCTCTCGCTCGCATACCGTTTTGTATGTTGCACAGTGCTCCCTATATTTTGCGAGCCAAGCGATCAGTGAAGCGGAATTTTGGACCAATCTGCAGATGGATATTCACCTCATTATTTAACAAACTCATTTTTGTTGTTCGCTCACACACACACACATAGCAAATCCGCCATGAGCTATGTCACCTGCGGAACATATTTTTTGTCTCCCCATGTTTTTCTATAAAATAGACCTTCAATAAAAAAATAAACAAAAAAAATATAAAAACCACTTTTGAGGCTAATTTTTTTTACAACCTTTTACTCCTTTGAAAACTGAACTTTCGGCGAAAAAAAATGTGTACCGTTTTTTAACTCTTTCACAACCGCATCCAAAAAAGCTTCTGCATTTTTTTACAAAAAAAAAAATGGGGAAAAAACACTACAAAACACAGTCACGTCAAAGTTGTATGGTAAATGTTGATTCGAATCATTTCCATTTGAAGCAGAGATGTTCCATCCAATTTTCTGTGTACTTTTTTCTAATTAACAAAAGCAAATTAGATCCATTTAGATGCGCATTTAATTTAAAATTGAAAGTGATTTAGCTTTCTCTTCATTCATAATCGCATAACACATAAATAATGAAATCATGCTGCAGCCGTGTAATTGAATTTGCCAAAGAATGATGTTAATTTTTCTACTGCACACAAAATAACATTGCGCGTATGGAACGTATCAAAGTGAATGTTTAATTTTGCTAATTTTATGCCGATGGCAAAGTGTATGTAAACATTTGGGGCTAAAAAAAAGACGTACGATATTTTACACAGTGAATTGTTTTACGTGGACAAAAATAGTGTGAGTAAAAAGCAGCCGAAATACAACCGTTCCACGTTTCCGTCGGCACAAAAAGCTTTCGATTTCTTTTTTTCTCTCTTCTCACTTTGCAAGAAGAGGTAAGTTACTTCACATCACCTTAAATTGGATTCAAAATACTAAATCTTTTAACATGGAAATTAGATTTCACCGAGCACTTGCCACCTTTTCGCTCTCCCTCTCACTCGAACTCTCTTTTCTCTCGCTTGGATTCATTTCGGACGGTGCGCACGACAATTTCGTCGTACTCTTGGGTTAAAATACCTGACGAAAGAAGAATGAATTGTTCAATCTATCCACAACCGGAACTATTAATTTTGGTTAAAGACAACCTTTTTTATTCACGCTTTTCTTTGGCTCAAATATGCTACAGAATGCGGCCCATTCGATCGACCGGCCGTGCAAATGAGCAAATGCGTACATCACCTCTAGACACTCGACACCCAACCCAAGAACAAAAAACAACAACAAAACTAACTTTTCCACATTTCGTGTCTTTAATTCAATTTCATTTCTTGGCGTTCGCTTTCTCAGAAGTTGTAATCAAATAATAAATAAGAAAGAAAAAAATAGTCTCGCTGTATAAATCTAGCATTGATCATATCCGATTGAGTGTATGTACATTGTACAATGAGACGTGGTATCACCAATTGGTATATGACCATTGCAAAACGCTGTATGTCGTTGTCGACAAAATGACACAAAATTGAGCACTGAAATTGGCTAAACACGACTCATGTTTCAAGTCGTAAAATGTTCTGATGAAAGTGATGCATCAACTTTGAAGTTTATTGTCAACATACACACACACAAAGTGTGCCATTCATTTTGTTGGATCATATCGCTTCGATGGTCGACCTCACATTTTCAATGTTCTCTAAGACGAATTCGCATTTTTATCAAATTCACAATAAAGAACTCAAATGGAATTTAATTACCGCTTAGTAAAAATATTCTTTTCTCATAAAAAAAGCCATTTGAGCCACACCAATGAGCTCATGTGAACAATGGCATGCAACATTAGCCCACGCTCTGTTCCTTTCTTTTCCCGTTTTTGAACTGGCCGTCTTGCTCACACTCTCTTCTTTTGGTGTGGTGTGTGTGTGCATTATGTTTATGTTCGCTTCGTTTGCTTGCCTGCTGCTTGCTTGGTAAAATTAAATTTTCGCTACAACAATTAAAATGGATATATTTTGCAGCGTTTCATCTGTTTCAAACATATATAAATACTTATACAATGTCGCAGTGAGATAGAGTGAATGGCGCGCATCGATAACCAGCATTGGCATGCCACATGACTCTCTCTCTCTCTCTGGTCTCTAGTAGACTCTTCGAAATGCAGAGCGCAATATTTGCCCATCGATTTATTGCCTATTTTACATTAGCCGAAACAAAAACGCACAGTCGTGAAGTTGGAGAAAGTAAAACGAAACTTTTTACCAGATAAAAACAATAATGTGTTGTTCACTCTCAAAAATGTTCCGTAATTTTCCGTTAAATGAATCGGCCAAACCGAAATGAGAAGACTCTCATGACTAATAATTCGAAAGGTCTTCTCCATTCAAACATTTTCGAAAATAATTTTATATTGGAATAAATATTCATGGCGATTCGAGTTGCCTTTTTTCCGTTCTAAAATTGTAGAGAGAATTTTCATATCGTTCAAATGCTTGAACGCTATCAGTTTATTTAATTAAAATATATGTCAAGCCAAAATAATGGTCACATACATTATATATTTACTTGTGTGTCATTCGAATATCATTTATGTGAACGAGTATTTGTTGGAAAATGTTCACAATTTTCTGTGTATATCAACAAAAACAACAACATTTTGGCGCCCAACACAAAAACTGTTGAACTAACATGAATAATTTAATGAAAGATATAAAATCAACATTAAATTACTTTCGTAATCTACACAAAATTTGCAATGCAAAAAGCATGACGATGTGTCGTACACTAAGCACAGTTAATCTTTTCGGTGCATGTATCATTACAAATGCATTAAATTATTTAGGTAAATAGCATGTGAGAGAGCATATTTGCAAAACATACAAACGGTTTAAATAAAACAGTGTAATGCGATTAACTTTTGACTGTGACAATTTTACCCATTTTTCAAACGTAATGTAAAGAAAGAAAACAAGCAAAATACCAACAAAATTAACAATAACAACAACAACAACAAACATATGTACCGGTATGCAGCAAACGACGCGGTGCGAAAAGCTGTTTACGACACTGTCAAAGTCATTGCAATGATGCTATGTTCAATTTAAACAAAGTATTTATTTTTGCCATACAAAAATCAAGGTAAAAACTACGAATTACTCGCATTAAAAGAGCATAAATAGTGTGTGTGTGAGAGAGAGCGTGAGGACGAAAAATGTGCATATGCATGTGCCGAATTAGCATTAGCCGAAAATTTCAAAGTATTTTTCATTAAATATGCAATTTTCCAAAAGCATTAGTCGTTCTCACTCACCCACTCACTCGTTCATTCACTTGTAATCTTCCTATAAATCGTTTTCTCTTGCTCCCAAGCGCATTTTGAATGAATGCGAATTTCATTGAGTTTAAAGTTATAATATGCCGGAACAAACTGTCTGGCAAATCATCACAAAATCAACTTCAATAATATAATGAAGTGTGTAAGCCACTCATTTTCCAGAAAAGAGAAGAGAGCCCAGAATATAACCAAAAAGCAATGCATTAAAAGTTCGCCTCCGAAATCGGAAGTGTGTGGCTTCAAAAAGGCGACAAAATGGTGCACACATCATGTGTATGAGAATGTGAAATATGGATAAAGAAAAATAATCAATAGAAATTATTTGAATGTCAGATCAACTTTGAAGTAAGCATAAAATTTTCAATGATTTTCAAAAATAAATGGCCAGTTCGAACCAAAAACAGCGGTGTGAAAATGAAACTCAATCAAAAACTCTATAACACGAGCACCTTCACCACGGCAAGTATGGCCTTTCAAAATGCTGTTGAACTTAACGATTATTATCAACAAGGATGTGAGATGGAATACTGTTGTCCGGTAACTCGTCGCTAATACAAAGTAAGTTTTGAATGTATATCGAGAACAGCATACCTTTTATAATTCACTTCCAATACAATGGCAAACACTCACCCAACTCGCAGTTAGTCTGTCTCCATCTCGTACCCTTATTCACTTCCAAAGGAGGTAAAATGTCGTTCGCATCCCTTTCATCAAATGACGCCAACATATTTTATAAGCTATACAATCCCATTGAATGTGCGCTTATCGATGCATTCGTGTTTAACTTGTTCATTTTCTGTCGTTCTTTTTTTAGAGCTTGGTGTGTGTGAATGAGTGAGTATATGTATTTTTTTGTTCTATCTCCTTCACTCGCTCTGTGTGCCGATGCCGTTTTTCATAATATTGTTGCCTGTTACATTTCTTGTTGTGAACATTATCTTTTGCTCAATTCACTGTTATGGACTTTGACATGCATTTTAACATAACATTGCCATAATATTCTAGCACTTGTTGTTATTCGCTTGCACACATATTCGAAATGAGTAAATGCATTCGCCGGCTTCAAGTGGCTGTATTCACGTACTCAATATATAAGCATGCCATATACGTGAATGTGTGTAAGTGTGGGTGGGTGTGTGTGTGTTTGAAGTGGAACGGACTATGACTAACTACAGAACAACGAAGGAATCATCTTGTATAAAAATAATTTGTTTTGTTCCATTTCAGTATGGCATGTTCCATAAGCATATATCATGTATCCGCTTTACATGGCCAAGTTTCCACAACTCAATTCACAATGTGTGTCTGTGTGAACTATAACTGTAACTTGATGTTGGATATTGTCTTGTTGCCGTGCTCTCTCGTTCTTCTGCTGCATATCTCATTTGGCGTCACATATTTTTCGTATAATTCAGCTCGGAAAATGCAAAATATGGAATGCATGTGCAAATTAGTTTTGCTACAATTATTTTCATTATATGAACGACGAGATGAGATGGTTTTTTTCTCATTTATTTATTCGATATTTCCCTTAATATTAATAATTTCAGAGAACTACAAGATTTTTGAAAGTAGAAAAAGGGGTTAGAATGAATGCGGTTGAATTTCTGTGTCATTCATTCGTACGATTGGTCAGTACATTATTGAAACTGTTCATTTTGACTGGCGGTAAGACAGAGAAATTCACATTGACTATGTGGCCCTTTGACATTGCACGTTTGTTTCATGGTTACCACGAAAAATCCTGTTATTTTTTTACTCATTGTGTACTTACTACATTAAATTGTGGTTGATTTCATTTATTCGTTGTTTTTTTTTTTTTCAATATTTTCACCGTCCACCACATTAAATCATATGATAGGTTATGCAAATAAATGTATAATGCAGATTTCATGCGTATCATTTCACAAAATCTACTGCATTTTTGATGGCTCAATGCAAAAATGCAAAGGAATTTATTAATTAAAGGTTTAAATTCATCCATTGAATTTGTGATATAGCAATTTAATGCACGGCTTTGTTATTAAATAATTTCGATCCACATAACATACACATATCAAATTGAAAATGGTTCATTTTTCGATGTTGAATTTTCTTCGTGCATGCGAGGTTTTACTATGTTTTTATATGCCGTAATGAGATCACAATATGACTCTGTGTATTAGATGACTAATTAAAATACGGCAATGAACATTCAACAACCATAATAATACCATGGGTATTTGGTTCACTTTTTTCCGTGGTATTTTATCCGTCTTCGAATTTGTAAAAACAGAAAATTCCTCAAATGACGTTCAACCGTTTTTCCTCATCATGTCTAATTAAATCTCGTTCGGGGAATCAACAATCTCTCTTTTTCTCTCGATCTCACTCTCGCTCTCAAATCTCTATCGTTCGTATTGCGTTCTTTTGACGCCACCAAAAACATATATGTGAATTTAATCAAGTAAAAAAAAGTCAAACCCAATGGGAAAACTCATTAGTAGCTCACATTGGTTGGTTGCGTTAATTTTGAGTGTTTTTGACATATGTGCACTACTTCGGAAAAAGGGAGCATGTAAAATATTATTCGGTTTTTAGTTTTCGAACTCATTTTATCCAGCCGGACCAAATCAAATGTGATTGACAGAAGAGTGTTTTTAGATGTTCTGCCAATATGTGAAGAAATCATTAATAACAAAATAATTGTTGCGTTAAGATTTAGTGGGAAGATTGTGATCGAGCTCAATACATACACTATTATTACAGTTACGACATAGTTATGATGTGAAGTCGACTTTACTTGGTACTTTTGTTCAATTTGTTGTGTGACAAAAATCGGTTTCCGAAATGTGCGAGAAATATGGCTTTCCCTGAAAAAAGGCAAACTTACATTTAAATTATTCGTTAAAAGAATATTAAAATTGTCCGGCTGGAAAGTGTGCACCCAGTTCGGTGTGTGTCGCGAAAAATACACATCTTGTCGAGATATTATAAAAAGTCAATTGACATTATTCATCGTGAATGGGCCAATCACACAGTCATATGCTCCAAATGCTCTTGCACATACGCCAATCAATTCAAACTTTTTTCCGCAATATTCGTGGAAGTGAAAAAGAACATAATTCCAATACTCGTTTGGTTGCACGTAATACGGTTTTGTTGAGTACCGAACAACATCGTCACGAAAAACTTAAACGAAAAAAAAAATCTGAAAAAGTGAACGCCATCAACCACAAAAAATGCTAAACTTGTAAGTAGTTTGTTGAAAAGCATCCACAATATATATATAACAACTATACGTGTGAATCACAAAATATTAGTTTTTCAATAAATCAATAAAAATGAGGTGTATCACATACAGTTCGTGGTTTTATGAGACTATTTGTTAAAGATCAACACCATGAATCTAGAGTGGTCGAAAAAAATGTTTTAAACCAAAATTTGCAATTGGAACTGTCATTGAAGATATCATGGCATGAAGTAAAACCAAAATATATGTCACAAAGACCTTTTAATCCACCAAGCGAATTAAAATGAAATCTAAGACATTTTTTGTCATCAATCGTCTGACGAATATTCGAGACAAGTAAAAAAGCGAAATGTTGAACCATCCTAATGTGCGAACTTTTGTATATGTATCAATCATAGAAAAATGTCAAATCGGTATGCAATTCATAAGGCGCTACAGATGCTGAATGCTGGCTGCTTCTCACTTTGTGAGTGATTGTGTATCATTTGATTGTAAGCAATATCGGAGCACGTATGAGCTCAAGAAATGCACAACGCGTACGCGACACGTGTCTTTTTGTAGAGCTGAGCTTAAAAAGTATTCCATTTTATGTGGTTTTTGTGTGTAGTGTCAAAGGCATTCGTGTTTTTTTTCTTCTTTCTCGTCGTATTTTCGATATGTGTGAAGTTCACTCACAGAGATCGTATTGTGAAATTGCCTAATAATGAAGTAAATCTATGCTTGAATGAAGTTCTATCGATAAGCGAATCAAAAGCTTTTCGCCTTTCACTCCGTATTCTTTTCCACTTTTTCTTCGTCAACGAATATAAAAGGCTTCTCATGGGATCATCTTAAGACTACTTTTTTCTTTCATTTTTGTTTCCTTGGATTTTCACGCCTTTCCTTTGTTTCCTTTGGATTTTCATTTTTATTTTCACTTCAAAACATGGAAAAATGCTTCGATTATGTTTATAAATATTCGCTTTTTATCTCATTCTCAAACATATTTCGCTTCCACTGTGTTTTGCTTGCATCGAGAAAGAGAAAAACGAGTCCGCGAATTCACTCAATTTTCGTCATGGCATTCAAAGAAGCACCATTTTAGACTGACATAAGGTGTCATAAGATTGAACTAGGATACGGTTTATTTAATGGGCACTGTAAATGTCAATTCACATAAGTTATGCTGTTATGCATTGGTCCGTGTGTGCTTTCTTCTTCGTCGTTGTCTTCTATTTGAAAATGGTGGCGAATAAGATCGAAAGGAATAACATTGAAAGTCACAAAAGGCTACTCAAAATGCTTGCCACCTTTTGATAAAAGCAATGCCATTTGCGTGCCAATTTCAGTTTCAACGTGCATTATTTTTTCCACTCTTGTGATTTTACGACAATGACTCTAATATCAATGTCAGGCCTCTGCACTAACGTATTTTGGCCACACACACGCTCATACAATGCCAGGAACGAATTCTTTATTTAGCACGTGTTTTTTTGCTGCTTTCGGTTCTGTTGTTGTTATTGTGGCAGCCGCTGTCTTCTTTTTTCGGGTAAATTGTGATGATGATGAGCAACAATAACGATTATTTCTATGTGAATTGGTATCCGAATCAGGTCACATGCACTCTAACCATACGCTTCAATGTATTATATGTGATGGAACGATGAATAGTAAACCAAAACGGCCACACAGCCAACTCATCGAAACCATTGAACAATCGTAAAAACTTCGTTTTGAAAAAGATGAACGAATAAGATGAAGAGAGAAAAAAAAATAAAGTCATAAAAATCGCGGATGGAAAACAATATTTAAACTTTCCGATAGCTTCTTAATATGATAAATGCAGCCATTCCCGGCCCTATGAATACAAACCATTATAATGGTGTATCAGCATTGAGATAAGAAATCCCATTCCCCATTTTGGTCGGTTGCTTGTTTGTCTATACTTGCTGGCTCACTCGCACCGCTTGTTTGCTTTTGCCGCAAAATGATGCGCACATTTTATGTCATTCGCATCTGCACAAAATGTATAGTGTATACGGTTTGTTCAAAAGAATAAAAAAAAAATTAGTAACTTTCGCAAAAGATTCGCGAAACAGCATTTTCAAGCTGCTATAGCAGATGATTTGTGCAGAATTTGAAGCGAAACCATGAAGTGATAGAGAGCTTAACGAGAAAGTCGGAAAAAAAATGATACCATCCCAAAAATAAATTTCGACACTGGCATTTCATTCAACTAGGAACAATTCACGCGTTTTCAAGTACTTAATTAATCGTCATCCCGTTGATTATAGTTGTGAAAGACTTCAAACGCTTTCAATTCATGCATAATTTCATCGTTCCTCATCTGATTCATTCACAAATTTCCAACGCCATTCTTTTTGTTGTCGTTGTGTCGTTGATGTGTGTGAGCGTGCTGTTGAGGGATTGTTCTATATTCTCTATCCTTTTTTTTCTCACTTGAACATTCCTAATTAATCACGGTCGTGAATAAAGACAAATGAGCGCCAGCGTTGACAGTACGGTTTCATTTATCTCACTTTTGCACATATCATCACCATGCAAACATTTCATAAATTAGTATCTTTTGTTGTGCAAGCATCCGATTCATTGCGTTTACAAATGGCGAACGAAAGGGAACGAATGCTTTCATATACATTTTTCTATCGCCGCTAATGTTCGTGTTGTTGTTTTTTTTTTGTTCCTTGTTATCATCGATGACGATGTGTATCACATCGATGCTACATCAAATTTTTTTAAAAAAATTTGCTGTTATTATAATAAAGCGATTTACTGCTTCGACCGTAAAAATGTGAAAATCTATCCCATCTTTTGAAAAGCTTCTGAAAAATTTCCACTCAATTTAGAATTATATTCGATTTAATTCGAACTTTTTTTTATATCTTTTTCCGTTGTTTCCGATTTTTTGCCTGTTCGTCGACCTCTGTTTAACGCTTTTTTTCTATCTGTCGCTTTCAAAGCCGATGAGATTGAAGCAACCCACGAAACAGCTAATATACGTACGTCGTACATGCACAATAAATATTGTTCAACAAATATTCGTCGAGGGAGAGGTGAGATGTGAGAAAATACTGGAACTGAACATAATGATAAAACCTTATCGGCTTTACTTTTAGAGATTCAACGGGAAAAAATAATAATATAGATATATCGTTGGTTCTATTTTGCTAATGCTGTTGCTACTTTGGATGGCTCGTTCATTTTTCGTCTCAATATCTCTATGCCTTTTTATTGTTTATTTAGTTATCTATCCCTTTGCTTTAATACAATAAATGGAAGATTTTCACGAAGCGCCGCACACCCACATACTCACAAAATCAGTCACACACATTTTCCGCGACACAGTTATACGCATTATACCATAATATGCATGTGTTCAACGAACGAAAAACATAAAACATGAAATAATTTCTCAATGTAAATTATGCTGCTTGCTTTCGCTCGTAACACTCATTCGCTGCGAATAAAAATGAAACTCATCGCGAAGACTTAAAAATGTTGTTAATTTTGTCAAATAAAAAACGTGTACATCTTGTCTCTTGTAATAATAACAACAGCACTCCAATCATAGCATAATCGTAAATTCGAATGAAATTTGATTTAATTTTCCGTTAATAAATTCAGTTTTATTCAAAGAATGCCACAGACGCACATACACGTACATAACATAAAATATATATTAAAAAGCTGATCGATTCGTGGATATATGCCGTATTGAAGATCATCGTTTTTGATGAAATTTGATTTTTGAGCAAAATTCATTTGTGAAATTGGCAGAAAGTGAAGACAATTTCAATTCGACGCAGGCAAGCTTCTCTCTCTCTCTCTCTTTTGTGATGGCACAATTTGCATATAAAATTTCATTGAGTCTATAGTTTTTGATTACTCCAGTGATTCACAAGTGTTATGGAAAATGAAATGGGATGGGTTTGAGTTGACGGCGCATGAAAAAGTATGCACAACATCCAGAGCAAGAGTTGAATAAGTTGAAGCTGCAATAATTGAACCCTCTCGGCGATTTCGGATTAATATTTGCATCGAAAATAACTATGTAATATTGAAAGTACGTCGTATATAACAGTTAAAATGCGATTTGGAAGAATTTTTCGCTTTTATCCACTTGCCTATTCTCTTTCTCCTTTTCTCCCCTTCTCTCTCTATCTATCTATCTATCTCTGAATCGGGTTCATCTTTCTTTTTCGCCCACATTTTCTATTTCCTTTTTCTTTCCTTCGTATGGCTCATTTCTCATCGTATGTTATTAGGCGAAAAAAAAAATTGCAGATATATGCATTAAACGTCAATTCAAAGGAAAAGAAAACGACGAAAAAAAATTAATAGGGAAAACTGGCAAGAAACATTTTCAATTACATAGGCTGCCTTTTCTCTCTCTCTCTCTTTCCATCTTGCGCGTACAAAACGTACATTTTTTCGTTGGTTCTATTTTTTTGGGATCTATAAATAGGATATAACGCATGGGAAAATAAGAAACTCAAGCAAAAATGCTATATATCAAGTAAACAGAAGAGAAAAAATGCACAAGGAAAAGATAGGCATAAGAATATAGGACATAAGAAGCTAAATCCTTTGAAAAAAGCAGTGAATTTTTTTCTTGTTGTGCCAACTCCCCTTTTTGCGAAGAAGAGAAAGTGAGAGAGGGAGAAAGGCACATTTATTTCTCAGTATAAATGCACGCCAACCAAACATCGCAACACAGTTCAACAAATAGACACTCAAAAAACCACAATTCGTTTTTGTTGCGGGTTTGTATTGCTGCGAAATATGTTATTAGGTCTATTTTGATCCTCTTTTGATTTCTGCCTTGCATTTGTAAAAACCATCGTACCACAATCAAAATAAATGAGAGACATGTACATTTTGCGCGTATATGGTTGGTTTTTGGTTGTGTATTTTACTAATAAATTCAATTGTTATTTGCTAATTAAGAGCTATTCCTTTTGATCTAATTTTTTCAAAACCAAAACATTCTTTCACTCCCAAAAGCCACCACGGCACGGCGACTTAATATTTTCGCAAGAAATTAAATCACCTTTTCAGGGAAATAAAATAGAATTCTTATAATATAAAATACACAAAGTAAGCCGCAAGAAAAATATGCACAAAAAAACAAGATTGAAAGAGAAAAACAGACATTTTATGCGAATTTATAAAAATAATAATATTGAAAATATATGTGCCAATAAATAGTTTCATGAAAGTCAGTATATTTGTGTGGCGTTTTTTTTCGTTCCGTTTGGAATGTGGTTGTTGTTGTTGCGTTTGCAGATTAATTCAATATCATCAATTGAATACGGAGCACTGTTGCATGCGGAACCCATGCGTCTTATCGTTGGAATGCCGATTGGAAATGATGGAACCCCGCGGCGGCAAACGCCACATTCAATGTACTCAACACGTTTCAGATAGTAAGTGTTGAGTGTGGATTCAGTCTATATATTGAAATCGCTGCATGTGCCATTCACCACCATCACTGATAACAACAACAACAAGTACAATGAATATGACAACGATATAGACGACAACGACAGAAACGGAGACGGTGTTGAAAGGGAGGCGAACAGAGGAAATATGATGATGTACAAATATAATAGGTTTGTTATGTCATCCGTATCGAAAGGATAATACAACTGCCTCATACATTATTTCGATGATAGATATTCTTTATGCTCAAACGTTCATTCGCATTAAAATCACATCAATGTCTTGCTTTGAACAAGACATTTGCTGCTGATGTTGCTTGAATATTCCGAATTCACAAGACGGTCCGGTCCGCGCCACCGAACAAACGACGACGACGGTTTTGACGTTCATCGAATCAATCAATCGTACATCATTTCACAGTTAATTTACACATATGATTTCACAAATGTACAATGACATTTTGGCCGTGATGTTATCAACTCGCATTCTTTGCACATTTCTTATTCTTATTTTTTTTTTTTTCATTTCACAAAAAAAAACTCGTCTGGATGTCTAGATCATTCCATATATCTCAAGTACATTCTCAAGATCACATTTCCATATGTTTATTTCTTTCTTTTTGTTATTCTCTTTGCCATTGAGTTTGCATTGTAAATTGAATTTAAACATAAAATAGAATATCATTCTGATGACACATCACACTGATCGAAATCATTTCGAAAACAACATTAATCAATGAATTATTTTTCATCATGTCAATATGATGATAAACAAAAGCAAGTGCATGTTATGAACATGAATTATATTTTGACCAATTATTGATTCTACTGAAGAAGAAAAAAGTAACAAAATATGCACTTTATTCAACCCTTTTATTTGAATGGTGACATATGACTTTTAAACCGTAATCCGAACGAATGAAGCACGTAATAGAATTCTCAGGATTATGTGCCGTGAACTAAGCGTAACGTGATTTATATATACACGTTTTGCTCATGCTGCATTCTGTTGCAATAAATCTATATTTTGTGATTCGAATTTATCAAAATGAGTTCTTTTTATTCACGAAATAAATGTCTACGCCAGCATATATGTCAACAGTTCTTGAGAGTTTAGAAAAATGAAAACATGTTATTTTTACAATATATAAATCACTCGAAACATGAAAAACATCACAAATGAGTTGAAAACTTGAAAGATGCCAAACTCTTTATTTTGAACCAGTTTTCGTAATTAAAAAAAGAAGAAAAAATGAAATTTGTAGCATTTTACAGCTTAATAATAATAATAACTGCACCGAACAGCGTTCCTTCGCCTTGGTGATTTATTCTAAATAATTTAAATTAATATGTCTAATACAATTCAACATCAAGCAATTC
This sequence comes from Contarinia nasturtii, assembly GCF_009176525.2. NCBI lineage: Eukaryota > Metazoa > Arthropoda > Insecta > Diptera > Cecidomyiidae > Contarinia > Contarinia nasturtii. The sequence goes on from NW_022197544.1 coordinate 3,676,415, forward strand.
TGAGAGCGATAAATAATAGCTTTCAACGCATTTTTATTGCCTAACTCCAAAGAGTCATGTTCAGTCCGATTGCCTAAGATAATTTACGTACTTCGACTACGAATGAACTGACCGAGGAAAATATCTAGTCATTCGGGTAATTTTGATTGACGCGAGGGAAAAATAACTCCTAAAAATGATCTCTCCAAAAATTGGTTCTTTGTTATTTACTTTAAAATAATTTTTGAGATATAGTAGGTCAAGATATTTTGACAAAGTATGTCATTAGTTCCAATTTGTTCAATAAATTTAAATTTCTAGGCGCGATAGTCTGAAACAGTCAAAGCGCGACGATGACAAGCAACGTTGACAGTAGCGCCATGGTGCGGTTGCCATCACAAATAAAAATAAAATAAAAAATGGCACAAATTTCGATCGCCTAAATCAAAAATGGTACAAATTTGTGCCACCCAACATAAACAGTGACAACCATAATGAAGTTGCTGCGTTGCCCAGCTGTCATTGTCGTCGTGCTTTGGAACAGTAGTACATTTCTTAATGTTATTTCATCATTCTCTCATAAAAGCACGTTATTTTACTTTGAAAGAAGCTTAATAGAGAAAAACGTATAAAAAAAATGGCTTTTTGACTCCAAAAAAACGTTTCTTCTTCCCTTTAGAAGGTAGAAGGGGATCCTCCTCCTCATTTTCCTCCTTCTCAGAGGAGCAGTTCCTGAAATGCAGATGTCAAATGTATTTCGGTACCAAGAAAACAAATCCATTTAATTGCAATAAGTCATTTATTTTTTTATGTATCTAACATCAACTTTTTTTATGTCCTTGCTTCGATTATTTTCATTTGCATATTTTGCATAAATTCGTTTATTATAAAGCAAGCTAAGCATAGCATCTCTTTTTTATGTTTTCTATGATTCTGTTGTAAGCATCAATGTTAGTCTGTGAATAATGGAAAAGAAAATGGTTATTAATTGATGGTTTAATTTGAAATGAATTTAATTGGACAAAAAATTAAGAAATCACTTGTTTCACGCTAGAAAGGAAGCTGCTGAAAATCTCATGCGCATATTTGAGTTCGTTTCTGATGCATCTATGAACAAGACAGCAAATGTATCAATTGCTTAATAGATTTTTTGAGAGCTGTTAGTCGATTGAAACTTACTTTGCGGCTTCGGATGTTGTGGGTTCATTTTTGCAGGCTTTGAGGTGATTTCGAAGTTTGTCCAAATTATTTTTATATTCTTCCCAGCCTTTTTGAAAGCTTGTATCCTTGACAGCATCACTAATAGCTTCAGAGATACATTTAATTCGTTTTGAAAGTCTACGAACGCATTCTTTTACTCCTTCTACTGCAAACATTTCAACGCCGCTTGATTCAGCGCCGCAACTTTCCTTATATTGATTTATCAAATCGGCCATGAATGTTGCATCTTGTGCCGATGCCAATTTAATGTATTCATTGACAATTGAGAAAGTGGCAACGCCCTCTTTTATATTACAACTGTAAATTTGAACATTTTTCAGGTGAATTAAAAAGGTGAACACTTAACATAAACGAATTTGTACAGCAAATCTACATACAGAACGACAAGTAATGTATTTCCAGCGTTACTGCATTGCTTCCATTTGCCAATATGGTGTTCCAGTTGTGGTTGAGACTTTTTCCACAATGCTTCCAAACCATGCAGTTGCGACACTTTACCGAGAACATCAGCAAGGCATTTGAATTCTTCGGCCAATGAGGTGTCGAATTGTTCAACTTGACCATCGAATTCGAAGAAATTGTCACGTTTCTTAAGACATTTACTAACAATATTATCTTTTATTTTTCGAACCAAATCCCATTTTTTCGCCTAATCGAATAACAAACGAATTAATATCTCATTAAATAATTCACATGATGAACTTACTGCAATTAATTGTTGGCTAAAATTGAGAATGGATTCAACGCCCACTTGAACAAGAGCTACTTTGCATCTATAGAGAAAAAATAACATTAATCAAGAGTTCACAAATAACTTTGAATGCTGTAAACAGATGCATTTTTCGCTAAGGAAAGCTTACTTGATTTGTTCAACAACACTGCCGAGTGCTGAGCATTGTTCCCATTCAACGGTGATAATACGTTTGATATTGGCTCTGGTTTCTTCCCAAACGCTTTCAAATTCACTTCCAGCAACTGCTTCGGTTACAACATCACTAACACAACGAACAATCGCCCCATAATCTTGGAGTCTTTGATCAAATTCACTGAATACTTCGAATTCTTGGGACGACAATTTTGGGTTGGCTGCGGTCACCATCTACAAAAACCATCGAAGAAATTTAAATTTTCTTCTACTCAAATGCAAACGAAAAGAAGAATTATTTACCGTTAAGCCGACACCGGCCAATAAAACCAGAAAGTACTTCATTTTTAGGTGTTTATTGTGCGATTTCACAACTGATACTGTTTATATTTCAGATATTCTGCAGAGTATTTATATCATCGATTTTGATTCGAACGGATAGTCAAGCGCAATTTGTGATGTAAGAATTGTTTACAATTTCGACGAAAATTTAAGTCAAATCGATTGTTTTCGCATGTTCAGTCATATTTAATTTTTGTTTATCGATACGCCTTTTTTCGGCAATCAATTTTCTGTTTTTAGTCTGTAAATATATAGATTAACAAGTACATTTTTTTATCAAATTTATGACACATTCGCGAAATTTATATATATATAATTCTGGCATTTAAAACAAAGAATGTTATTGGTCAAATGTAAACAAGACTCTTTTTACGTAGATTAAACCATGTTATAGCTTATGAAGCAAGTCAATATGACACATTTTTGATATAAAAATGAGTTGAATCGTATTTTAAAATTATTTTGATTCGTCTACTCAAGTTTTGTTATTTGGTAATTCGAATATGTACGAACACAGTGAGCAACTACCTAACCGATAACGAAAAAATGGTTAACCAATTATAAAAGTATAAAAATTTGGACAAAATTTAGATGTTTTACACCATTCAATATTTAGGTTATCATTAGATTGAAAATAATCGCCAATTTAATTAGTGCGTGAAAAGAAGCAAATCCAACGAGAAGCTATACAAATATCTAGATTTTTAGATAAAATATTATTCAATAGCAATTAATGTTGTCTCCTTAGCTCATCTCAATGTTCATCTCAATCATCAGGAAAATATTGACATTGATACGATAGCTCATATGAGAATGTGTGTCATTATAGTTTAGAAGTTTTAAATGGGACCTTTTCACATTTTCAGAAAAATGCTATCAAATTCAAAAATTGAAAACCAATTTTTATTTATTATTATTGTGCAAGGACGGCCACCATTAGAAAGACTAGAAAATAGTAACCTAACTAGTAATGCTTAAATATCAAACTGATCAAAATATTGGTCTACGAGTTATTGGCAATGACAAAGCGCATATTTTTATACGCCATTGCACTTTTTTTAATTTTTATTTTTTTAAGTAAAAAAAAACATGTCAAATCTTCATCAAAGAATTTCTGAAAACTAAATAAAATAAATGAGTTCAATTTGAGATCAGCTGGCTTTTGACGTTTATATTTTTACTAGTGAAATATCAATATTAGCAATATTAGCAGTAAACTATGACACTAGTTTTTACTAGGTTTTGTGTCCGTCCCCTAAATTGTGCATGTTACCATTCATATATCTTGTTGAGAATGGAAATGCACGAATCCGCTAAACTCTTCAAGCATACACATTTTTCCAAGATGTTCACAGACACTTGTGTTATTCCTGCCTGAAAATGAAACACTATTCAACTATCTAAATAACAGTTTTTAGTTTGTGTTTTTCATTAGAAAAACAATTTTTACTTTAAAATTTAAAATTCATTTATTTATTTTTTCATCTAGCATGTGCAGAATTTCATTCATTTTGATGAATATCATTTACATTTTTTATATGAGTTTTACTATCGGAGTAATGCATACTTTCCACAAACTTATGCTGTGTAGCACTTCTTTTTGATGTTTTGTTTAATTTTGTTGTAAGCATCATAGTTGGCCTGATAATTTATGAATTAAGAATAAATGCAAAGTGAATAAAGAATAATATGGCTAATTTATTTCTTGTGCAAAAACTTTTTCAACTTACTTCTTTTAAGTGTTTTAAGAATTTGGCGAATAGTGAGTAGCTTTCCTTAAGTGTTTCAGTGATGCATCTATGCAAAAATTAAACAGACATCAATTAAATATTCTTTGGTTATTGGAATGAAAATGCAACTTACTTAACAGCTTCGTTGCTTGATGCACAGCCAACAAGTTTATTTTGTAATTGGGTCAAATCAGTATGAGCTTCAGCCCAGACTTGTTCGAAATGAGTTCCTTGAACGGATTCAGTGATGGCTTCAGAGACACACTTGATTTTTTGGACAAGCTTTTCAACACAAGCCTCAATACCATTGACCACAAAGGTTTCAACCAATTCATTGGCGTATGAATGATCGGCACAATTCTTATTATGATCAGCGGCAAAAGCTTCAGCGAATTTTGGGTCTTTAGCATCGGCCAATTTAATGTATTTAGTCATGTATATGAAGCTTTCAACGCCAGGTTTAACTTGACAACTGTATGGTAGATATTAAAATAACATTTAAAATGGAACAAACATGAATATGCATTTCTTTTCAAATACATACACTTTAGCGTAGACGGGATTTGATGAAGCTAAGCATTTATTCCATTTGCCAAGACTATGTTCAATTTTTGGTTGAGCTTTTGCCCATAATGATTCTAAACCGTGAGCTTTCGACACTGTATCAAGGGATTTGGCAACACATGCAAATTGATTGTAATAACTTGGGTTGGCTGCAAATTCTTCAACGTCAAGATCAAAATCAAATTCTTCTACGGCATCCACTTCCTCGGCAAAAGATTTTCCAGTACAATCTTGTTTATAATAAGTGCCGAAAGATGCAACGAATTTTGGTTGTTGAGCAGCGGCCAATTTAATGTATTCGCTGACAATTACGAAGGTGGTTGCTCCTTCTTTAGCTTCGCAGCTGTAAAATATTGATTTGAAATTTATAAAAATAATTCTTAACACGAAACAAACGAAGAAATGCAAATTCTTTTTTTCTTCACATACAAATAACGGAAGACAGTGTTTTCAACTTGTTGACATTGTTTCCATTGGCCAAGATGATGTACAAGTTGTGGTTGAGATTTTTCCCACAATGATTGCAAACCGAGGGCGTTTGATGCTGCACCGAGAGCCGAAGCAATACATTCGAAACGGGCGAGGAAAGTTTTCAGGAATGGAGCATCAAATTCTTCAACTTCATTTGACTCAAAGCACCAAGTCAAGACTTTTTCTTTGATTTCTTGCACCAATTCCCATTTGTTTATCTATTCATTTCAATAACCAAATTTATATGATTCTCTTTTTTTTTCAAGTGGCGCAAACATTTAATTAAAACACTTACTTTAGCCAATTGTTTTACGAAAACGTTAACGGTATCAGCGACATTTTTGGCGACGTTGGCTTGGCATCTTAAACGAAAAATTAAGAAAATTATTAGCGAATGTCTTACTATTATATAAATGAATTCTGAATGAAAAAGTATAAAAAATATAATTACTTCAATTTTTTGTATTTATTTGTGGTGGCAACGCATTTTGGCCATTCAACAGAGACCGACTGATCGATACTATTTTTGGTTTCATCCCAAATTTGTCCCAAGTCACTTTCTTCGACTACTCTATCGATTGCAGTTTGAATACATTTCAAAACTTCGCCGACGTTTTGAAAGTTGTCGAAAACTGGAATATCTAATCCATATTCTTGGAATATGATGTTTGGTGTTGCATGTGGAGCAGCGGTCTATATAAATCAGCGAATATAATAAATGTTTCTGAATCAAAAATCCACCATTTAAAATAAAAACAAACAACTATTTACCGTTGACCATACACCAGCCAATAAAACGACTAAAAACAACTTCATTTTCAACTGCGTTTATTTTCGGATTTCAGTACAGATACTATTTACTTTTTGGACATTCTCCAGAGTATTTATATTTTTCTTGTGTGGCTTAGGTGAATTGTTATATAAGACCCTTCAATATACTATCAACTTGTCGTCGCGTTCGTTTTGGAATTGATAGCAAGATAGTATTGTCTTTTTTTTTGCTTACACACAATCGATTTTTTTTGTGCGCTTTTTTTTCTAATCAGTTTCCCAAATCCAATCATCAAAAAGAAAAAAGTGTGTATGCTTTTTACAACACTATTCCCACAAGATGTGACCTTTCTACTGGAAAGATATATGTTGCTACCTTTTTTTTGTCGTTATAAATGAATGAAATGACATTTTATTTGGAATGAATTTTAATGGAGTTGGGAAAAAGAGAAATATTGTCTTTTTTATGATTTTTAAAGATCTTTAATATAGATTATGACCTTTGATTATTGCATTTTTTTAAATAAAAAATATTACAATTCAATAATTTATCAAATACATTTGATGAATCACTCTTTTAAACCTGTTTAGACTTTTCGTCGTAGAACCGTAGTATTGCATCATTATATCTAATCCAACGTGAGATTACAACTCTAGAAAAATTGAAGTGCCGTTCATTGAGTTTTAAGTAAACAATTGAGGAATTTCAACTAATCAAACATTTCCTTTTTTTGGTAATTGAAAATTCGTCGACTTTGCACTTCGAATACACCCCAATCTTCACGAATATAAGTGTACTTTATTAGATGATTGTAGAATGTTCCGCGTTTTTGCACTTAAATTTCGAAAATAAAATTTTCCATCGAAACTATATTAGACATGAATTCCTTAAGTGAAAGAAATTTCAATGAATATCGATTTTGATGAGAAAATTGAAATGAAAACATGCGTAAATCCAATGGTTTTGGTTTTTTTTTTCGATTTATATTTTTCAATCGAACAAAGGCCAAAGAGTATATATGTCGATTTCTCATATAAATAAAACTGAATCAAAAACCTTCTTTACCTTTGTTCATTTTGCTACCAACAAAAAAGTTCCGATTAAAAAAACAAATTAAATAAAAAGTTTTTTTTTTAATTGGCAAACAAAAACATTTTTCGTTTGTATCATTTTTCGGCATGCACTTCATTTACATACATCTTTTTACAAGTTTGATGTTGAACTAAATCGCATAAAGAATTGCGTTTCGTGCTCGAATTACTTGATATATTTTTGGACTTTGCTGAATGCTTCATAGTTGGTTTGAAATTTATAGGGGGAAAATGATGAGAAAACGTTATTAACTCAAAATGATACGGCCAATTTATTTTTGAAAACTTTTTTTTTATTTCTCTCAACTTAGCAATGAGTTTGCCAAGAATTATATAGGCTGCTTTAAATCATTTGTTGATCAATCTCTCTGAGTGCTTACAAGTACAATTTTATCACAAACATTAGATTGAGATATTTACAACCAGCTGAATCAACTCTGGCAGCAAACTTCAGGCACTGAAATGGGGTTAAAACAATAGAACATGAATGTAAGAACGGAAGTGTTTTTATACAATCACTTCTCATGTTGTCGCTCCATTTCAGTGCCTAAACTAATAGCTGCCTGTACTGTTTCAGCTGACTGTAAATATCTCAATATAACGTCTGTTTTATCAACATCGTCTATAAAGCACAAACAAATCACTTTGTTGAATGCAAATAAAAAATATGCTATTCAGTAGAGTTCATTACATTAACAAACTCTTCGGTGAGATGGGGAGAAAATGATGCCACCTTTTGGCTGAATTCCATCATAATAATAATTGCCAGATGCAGATTGATTATCGAAATAATTACTTCAACTTCTCAAATCTGGTGGAATAAATCAATTCGGTCATTGTTTGTATTATTTTACACGTACACTTTGTTCATATCGAAATCCAATGGTAATTGAATATGAGCAATATTTCAATAATAATTAAATAAACAATAGGTGACTTCATAACTTTTTATAGTCTATCCATTTTATTTGTTTCATTCAGATGTTGAGTTGAATGATAGTGCTAGTATTCATTGGACTATCTTTATCTAATAATCTAAATTCAATGAATAAACTTTGATTTTAATAAAGACAAAACACCAACAAACAAAATTGTGAAATAAAAATCTATCCAATTTTTAAGACAACATAATTTCTAAGACGTTGGAAACAAACCAACTTCAGCCCTGCCAGATTTATAGAAGCGACTTAATATCGTCAAGCATATCCATCGGGGTTGCTGTAAACGGATAACGTTTGAATGGTTTCCCATTCTTATCGATTAAGAATTTCTCAAAGTTGAGCGTAAGATCTTGTTTTCCATCGGCTGCGGGTAAAGCTTCTTTAAGATATTTATAGAGAGGAATGGCCGAGTCTCCATTGGCATTCACCTGTTTTTTTTTAAATTGATTAGTTTAAAATAATTAAATGAAAAAAAAAATATTTCACCTTCGCTAAAATAGCTCCAAGTGATGCACATCGCAATTTCAAATGGCATAACATTTCGTCACCATCACCTTCCTGCATTCGATCATAAAATTGATTTATTGGAAACGAGAGAATGCGTAATTCTGTAAAACAATAACCAAATAAATGAAATGTGGTTCGTGGTTCCAATTGAAAACGATTCCAACTTACTATCGCCGAATTCTTTATCAAGCATAGTTAGTTGTGCATAGTTGATATTTGCAAAACCGCAAGTTGAAGCAATATTCACGACTAATGTCACATATCCTTTACAGTAATCCCCAAGTGGCATGTCGACACCATAGGTGTCTTTGACGATAAAATCAAAAATTGATGTCGCTTTTTTATAATCAATTTCATTTGTGGTGGTGACTTTATTTGCCTAAAAATTGAAGAATACATTTAATATTAAAAAGATCAACATTTGAATTGTTACTTTCTAGAAAGTGGAGACGAACTAAATATAATTGCTTGAATGTGTATTTGGTTTGTTTTTCGGTTTGTGCTTACACTGAATTCCACTTACTAAATCGGGATTTTTCATGCGCTCGCCCATTTTGTCGACCAAAACCGCTGAACATTCGACATCTGACAATTTCAAATCATTGACAGTCGCACCCAACGAACACGATGATAATACACATATTGAGACCATTAAAATCTCAAGCCATACCGTTACGGTGAACATTGTTGGTCAGTAGAAAAAAATATCTTTGAAAAATAAAACTATTGAAATTCGAAATTTCGGAGGAAATTTAACAGTATTCACTCGTTATACGCCGTAAACAAACTAATCGCAATAGTTCTGATTTTCTGATATATATAATCGAGAAAAGTAAAAATAAACGATAGTCACGCGAATAATTCAAATGAATAACAATTTTTTTTAAATAAAAAACTGAAGCAGCATGATGATTTTACGTCAACTCTACGTTTTTTTTTCACATTAACAACTCTATTTGATGATAGCATTACACAAACTAAAAAAATAAGTGCATACATATTAAATTGCACAGCTGGTTGAATTCAGTTACGTGCACATTGTGCAATCTTTGTCATCTCCATCAAATTCAATGATATTCGTTAATTATTGTTCCGGGAAACCTCCAATGCACACATTTTAAAAAAGAATCGAAGATTTTTTGTAATGCACATATCATACAAAGAAAATTGGTATAATATTTCTACAAAAAAATGTATTATATATTTTTTGCTTGATGCATATTATCTATGAAAAAAATAGAAGATCAGATTAAATTCATTTGGGTTTATTGTTAAATTGAATACGAGAATCATTGCACAGTGTCATCAAAGTCATGCAATTTGTTCTTTTATTATGGTGAAAATGCGTACGTAAAATTAAATGAAGTTCACTGATCAATGTGGAATGAATGAAAAAAAAACTGCATAGAACGGCAATAATATCAACGTAATTAACTTCTAACGTTGGTAAAACGGAGGGGTTCATTTCAATATTTTTCGAAAAATCCAGCTAGTAAGGTGGTCTCTGCATATTAGAAATCCTAAAGGAAGGAACTAATTTGACCCATGGACCCCATTTTAGATTACCTAAATGAAATGGAATAGATCTAATCCGAAAGTAATTTCGGATCTTTTCCAGAATTAAAACACATACGTATATTTGGAACTGACTATCTTTGCCACTTTTTTGGTAAATTTCATATGGAGATAAGGTTGAAAAGTTAAACATAACTGAAATTTGATCGAAATTACCGTATTTCAGTCTGAAAAGTAAAAAAGTTTGTTGTTTTAGTTAAAATGAATGTTCATTTTTTCATGGCAAACAATCTAACTGTTAGTTGCGATATTTCACGTGACTTCACAACGTGCCTCTGTAATTTTATTAAATGTAACCGCCTTTTATCTTCATGCTCTGTCAGTGTGTAATGCTTTGAATAAATTGGATTTAAATCAAATAAAAACCATCGGTTAACATTGAATAACGCAAAGCATTGCAGTACCAATTAATATTCTTTTATCATTTTCGTTTTGCTTTTTGAATTACAACATTCGCAAGCCTCAGGCTATTGAATTTTTAATTTGTATGCGCTGTATAGATGGATGGCTTTAATCTTCGATTCCCTATTTACTGTCCAATTTATTTTGTTCCTTTGTAAATCATAAACCATTTAAATGGTTTTTTTTTTTTTTTTTGAAATCGTAGTTCATGGTCAAAGAAATGGTGATGAATACTCATTCATCATAAATGGATTGTACGTTTGTTCACATGGGCTTTGATATGCAATTAGATTAAACATAAAATCGATTACACTGGCAAGCGATAAGCGTGTAGAAAAAAGTCTGAGTATTTTCTAGAAAGACAAATAAATAATGAAAATGTAATAAATAAAAAGTATGAGCTATGTTTTATCGCTGTAATTCATTCTTTGTTATTGTTCATCATGTTTTTATTTATTTGTAAATATACGATTGAAATAGACTTTGCTCTTCGAACACTTTATACTAACACAATTTTTTTTCTATTGGAAACAAGTGGTGTTTTATGCGTAGAATATTATTTCTTTTTAAATGCTGCCAATAATTTGATAAAATGGCACTTGACTTCTTTTTTTTTATTGAAATCGAAATGGCTTAAGTAGATTATTTCTATTGAATGTCGAATAAAGAAATGATTTGTATTTGATTTGTCGGCCCATTTCAACACACATATGAATCATGTGCCATGACATGCAATGAAAATGTTACTTATTAATTCGGCATTAAATGAATTAGTGTTGAATACACACATCACATCACAACCCAAAGGAATTGCTTAAGTTAATCGCCCGACGATGGGGGAATTCATCCATTTCCATGCTAAAAATACGTCAAAAAAATCATAATTTCTTTTTACTGTTGACTTTTAACTGGAATTGCTTCTTATTTATGAAGAGATATTGGATTTTACAGCAAAGATAAAAATGTCAACAATCGAACACTCTATACTTTTTTTTTGATATGCTCGTTCAATTAACTTCAGAGAGTTCATGAATTCAGAAATAAAATTATTTGAATGAGAATGAAAATAAAATTGAAATTCACAAATGTTTCGAGCAATTTCTCTTCGCTTTTTTTCCCCCACTTTTGCACGAACTGAATGTACATGATGTACATTAAAGTTTTCAAATGTCATTTGTGCCTTTGAGGCACAATCATTACATTCATTTAATTTCACTTATATCGAATGGGAGGGAATTTAATTTTGTGTGCGTCAGTCTTTTGGGGTATAATGATTCCACTTATGTCTTGGAAGATTGATTATTCGTAAAAGTAGAAGAATAAAAAGCCACGTTTCAATCAATATAGGTGACTGAATAGTTAAAGCCTCTGTAGTGTCCCAAGTTTGATTGTTTGTATTTCAATACCTAAAAGTCGAATCACCGATATTGATTATATATCGTTACAAAATTGAGTTTAAAATTGGCACGCATTTTGTGTGGCGCTTTTCATAGTCGATGATGATTCGTCGAGACGCTCCGAGTGTTGAAAAAAGAAGAAACAAGAAAAAAGAGAGATTTGTTCGATGTACTTTCAAAAAAAAAAAAAAAAAAAAAATCTAAAGAGAAATAAAGCCAAAATTGTTTGATAGCACAGCATTTATTGTTCAAAGTCGAAGCAATTTCGATGTTCGAGCCCCACAAAAAATACATTACATTACTGATGAAAAAAGTTTTATTTTTTTTTTTGTAAAATAAAAGAGCGAAATTTTTGTGGGATGCGTTTTTACATAGTCGAATCGCAACCAATCTAACATTTTATCAGATTTGAACGAAAAAAAGTTGCTTCGTTTTCGCTGCTGTTTGTGTATGACACTCTCTCTCTCTCTCTCTCTCTCTCTCTCTCTCTCTCTCTCTCTCTC